>NW_028127583.1:0-211549 GCF_965231255.1 Vanellus vanellus
GGAGGCAAAAAAGACAAACGTCCAGCTTTTGCTGCCACAGCAAAGGTGCCAGCGGGGAAAAGTGATGCTGGTTCTCACTGCCTCCTGGAACCCTTTCAAATGCCACAGACAATTTGGCCCTCTCTGCTTTCCTGCGGACTCCATCCTCAAAAGGACCTTTTTTCGCTTTCGGCCACCTCCGGAGCAAAAAAGACAAACGTCCAGCTTTTGCTGCCACAGCAAAGGTGACAGCGGGGAAAAGTAATGCTGGTTCTCACTGCCTCCTGGAACCCTTTCAAATGCCCCAGACAATTTGACCCTCTCTGCTTTTCCTGCGGACTCCATCCTCAAAAGCACCTTTTTTCGCTTTCGGCAACCTCTGGAGCAAAAAAGACAAACGTCCAGCTTTTGCTGCCACAGCAAAGGTGCCAGCGGGGAAAAGTGATGCTGGTCCTCACTGCCTCCTGGAACCCCTTCAAATGCCCCAGACAATTTGGCCCTCTCTGCTTTACTGCGGACTCCATCCTCAAAAGCACCTGTTTTCGCTTTCGGCATCCTCCGGAGCAAAAAAGACAAACGTCCAGCTTTTGCTGCCACAGCAAAGGTGACAGCGGGGAAAAGTAATGCTGGTTCTCACTGCCTCCTGGGAACGCTTTCAAATGCCTCAGACAATTTGGCCCTCTCTGCTTTCCTGCGGACTCCATCCTCAAAAGAACCTTTTTTCGCTTTCGGCAACCTCAGGAGCAAAAAAGACAAACGTCCAGGTTTTGCTGTCACAGCAAAGGTGCCAGCGGGGAAAAGTAATGCTGGTTCTCACTGCCTCCTGGAACCCTTTCAAATGCCACAGACAATTTGGCCCTCTCTGCTTTCCTGCGGACTCCATCCTCAAAAGGACCTTTTTTCGCTTTCGGCCACCTCTGGAGCAAAAAAGACAAACGTGCAGCTTTTGCTGCCACAGCAAAGGTGCCAGCTGGGAAAAGTGATGCTGGTCCTCATTGCCTCCTGGAACCCTTTCAAAATGCCCCAGACAATTTGGCCCTCCCTGCTTTACTGCGGACTCCATCCTCAAAAGCACCTGTTTTCGCTTTCGGCAGCCTCCGGAGCAAAAAAGACAAACGTCCAGCTTTTGCTGCCACAGCAAAGGTGCCAACGGGGAAAAGTGATGCTGATCCTCACTGCCTCCTGGAACCCCTTCAAATGCCACAGACAATTTGGCCCTCTCTGCTTTCCTGCGGACTCCATCCTCAAAAGCACCTGTTTTCGCTTTCGGCATCCTCCGGAGCAAAAAAGACAAACGTCCAGCTTTTGCTGCCACAGCAAAGGTGCCAGCGGGGAAAAGTAATGCTGGTTCTCACTGCCTCCTGGAACGCTTTCAATGCCTCAGAGAATTTGGCCCTCTCTGCTTTCCTGCGGACTCCATCCTCAAAAGCACCTTTTTTCGCTTTCGGCAACCTCAGGAGCAAAAAAGACAAACGTCCAGGTTTTGCTGTCACAGCAAAGGTGCCAGCGGGGAAAAGTAATGCTGGTTCTCACTGCCTCCTGGAACCCTTTCAAATGCCACAGACAATTTGGCCCTCTCTGCTTTCCTGCGGACTCCATCCTCAAAAGCACCATTTTTCGCTTTCGGCATCCTCCGGAGCAAAAAAGACAAACGTCCAGCTTTTGCTGCCACAGCAAAGGTGCCAGCGGGGAAAAGTGATCCTGGTCCTCATTGCCTCCTTGAACCTCTTCAAATGCCACAGACAATTTGGCCCTCTCTGCATTCCTGCGGACTCCATCCTCAAAAGCACCTGTTTTCTCTTTCGGCAACCTCCGGAGCAAAAAAGACAAACGTCCAGCTTTTGCTGCCACAGCAAAGGTGCCAGCGGGGAAAAGTAATGCTGGTTCTCACTGCCTCCTGGAACCCTTTCAAATGCCACAGACAATTTGGCCCTCTCTGCTTTCCTGCGGACTCCATCCTCAAAAGGACCTTTTTTCGCTTTCGGCCACCTCTGGAGCAAAAAAGACAAACGTGCAGCTTTTGCTGCCACAGCAAAGGTGCCAGCGGGGAAAAGTGATGCTGGTCCTCATTGCCTCCTGGAACCTCTTCAAATGCCCCAGACAATTTGGCCCTCTCTGCTTTCCTGCGGACTCCATCCTCAAAAGCACCTGTTTTCGCTTTCGGCACCCTCCGGAGCAAAAAAGACAAACGTCCAGCTTGTGCTGCCACAGCAAAGGTGCCAGCTGGGAAAAGTGATGCTGGTTCTCACTGCCTCCTGGAACCCTTTCAAATGCCACAAACAATTTGGCCCTCTCTGCTTTCCTGCGGACTCCATCCTCAAAAGGACCTTTTTTCGCTTTCGGCCACCTCCGGAGCAAAAAAGACAAACGTCCAGGTTTTGCTGCCACAGCAAAGGTGCCAGCGGGGAAAAGTGATGCTGGTCCTCATTGCCTCCTGGAACCCTTTCAAATGCCCCAGACAATTTGGCCCTCCCTGCTTTACTGCGGACTCCATCCTCAAAAGCACCTTTTTTCGCTTTCGGCAGCCTCCGGAGCAAAAAAGACAAACGTCCAGCTTTTGCTGCCACAGCAAAGGTGCCAACGGGGAAAAGTGATGCTGATCCTCACTGCCTCCTGAAACCCCTTCAAATGCCACAGACAATTTGGCCCTCTCTGCTTTCCTGCGGACTCCATCCTCAAAAGCACCTGTTTTCGCTTTCGGCATCCTCCGGAGCAAAAAAGACAAACGTCCAGCTTTTGCTGCCACAGCAAAGGTGCCAGCGGGGAAAAGTAATGCTGGTTCTCACTGCCTCCTGGAACGCTTTCAAACGCCTCAGAGAATTTGGCCCTCTCTGCTTTCCTGCGGACTCCATCTTCAAAAGCACCTTTTTTCGCTTTCGGCAACCTCAGGAGCAAAAAAGACAAACGTCCAGGTTTTGCTGTCACAGCAAAGGTGCCAGCGGGGAAAAGTAATGCTGGTTCTCACTGCCTCCTGGAACCCTTTCAAATGCCACAGACAATTTGGCCCTCTCTGCTTTCCTGCGGACTCCATCCTCAAAAGCACCATTTTTCGCTTTCGGCATCCTCCGGAGCAAAAAAGACAAACGTCCAGCTTTTGCTGCCACAGCAAAGGTGCCAGCGGGGAAAAGTGATCCTGGTCCTCATTGCCTCCTGGAACCTCTTCAAATGCCACAGACAATTTGGCCCTCTCTGCATTCCTGCGGACTCCATCCTCAAAAGCACCATTTTTCGCTTTCGGCATCCTCCGGAGCAAAAAAGACAAACGTCCAGCTTTTGCTGCCACAGCAAAGGTGCCAGCGGGGAAAAGTGATGCTGGTCCTCATTGCCTCCTGGAACCTCTTCAAATGCCACAGACAATTTGGCCCTCTCTGCTTTCCTGCGGACTCCATCCTCAAAAGCACCTGTTTTCGCTTTCGGCAACCTCCGGAGCAAAAAAGACAAACGTCCAGCTTTTGCTGCCACAGCAAAGGTGCCAGCGGGGAAAAGTGATGCTGGTCCTCATTGCCTCCTGGAACCCTTTCAAATGCCCCAGACAATTTGGCCCTCCCTGCTTTACTGCGGACTCCATCCTCAAAAGCACCTTTTTTCGCTTTCGGCAGCCTCCGGAGCAAAAAAGACAAACGTCCAGCTTTTGCTGCCACAGCAAAGGTGCCAGCGGGGAAAAGTGATGCTGGTCCTCATTGCCTCCTGGAACCTCTTCAAATGCCACAGACAATTTGGCCCTCTCTGCTTTCCTGCGGACTCCATCCTCAAAAGGACCTTTTTTCGCTTTCGGCAACCTCCGGAGCAAAAAAGACAAACGTCCAGCTTTTGCTGCCACAGCAAAGGTGCCACCGGAGAAAAGTAATGCTGGTTCTCACTGTCTCCTGGAACCCTTTCAAATGCCACAGACAATTTGGCCCTCTCTGCTTTACTGCGGACTCCATCCTCAAAAGCACCTGTTTTCACTTTCGGCGCCCTCCGGTGGTAAAAAGACAAACGTCCAGCTTTTGCTGCCACAGCAAAGGTGCCAGCTGGGAAAAGTGATGCTGGTTCTCACTGCCTCCTGGAACCCTTTCAAATGCCACAAACAATTTGGCCCTCTCTGCTTTCCTGCGGACTCCATCCTCAAAAGCACCTTTTTTCGCTTTCGGCCACCTCCGGAGCAAAAAAGACAAACGTCCAGCTTTTGCTGCCACAGCAAAGGTGCCAGCGGGTAAAAGTGATGCTGGTCCTCACTGCCTCCTGGAACCCCTTCAAATGCCCCAGACAATTTCGCCCTCTCTGCTTTCCTGCGGACTCCATCCTCAAAAGCACCTGTTTTCGCTTTCGGCAACCTCAGGAGCAAAAAAGACAAACGTCCAGCTTTTGCTGCCACAGCAAAGGTGCCAGCGGGGAAAAGTAATGCTGGTTCTCACTGCCTCCTGGAACGCTTTCAAATGCCTCAGACAATTTGGCCCTCTCTCCTTTCCTGCGGACTCCATCCTCAAAATCACCTTTTTTCGCTTTCGGCAACCTCAGGAGCAAAAAAGACAAACGTCCAGGTTTTGCTGTCACAGCAAAGGTGCCAGCGGGGAAAAGTAATGCTGGTTCTCACTGCCTCCTGGAACTCTTTCAAATGCCACAGACAATTTGGCCCTCTCTGCTTTCCTGCGGACTCCATCCTCAAAAGCACCATTTTTCGCTTTCGGCATCCTCCGGAGCAAAAAAGACAAACGTCCAGCTTTTGCTGCCACAGCAAAGGTGCCAGCGGGGAAAAGTGATCCTGGTCCTCATTGCCTCCTGGAACCTCTTCAAATGCCACAGAAAATTTGGCCCTCTCTGCTTTCCTGCGGACTCCATCCTCAAAAGCACCTGTTTTCGCTTTCGGCAATGTCAGGAGCAAAAAAGACAAACGTCCAGCTTTTGCTGCCACAGCAAAGGTGCCAGCGGGGAAAAGTGATGCTGGTTCTCACTGCCTCCTGGAACCCTTTCAAATGCCACAGACAATTTGGCCCTCTCTGCTTTCCTGCGGACTCCAGCCTCAAAAGGACCTTTTTTCGCTTTCGGCCACCTCCGGAGCAAAAAAGACAAACGTCCAGCTTTTGCTGCCACAGCAAAGGTGACAGCGGGGAAAAGTGATGCTGGTTCTCACTGCCTCCTGGAACCCTTTCAAATGCCACAGACAATTTGGCCCTCTCTGCTTTCCTGCGGACTCCATCCTCAAAAGGACCTTTTTTCGCTTTCGGCCACCTCCGGAGCAAAAAAGACAAACGTCCAGCTTTTGCTGCCACAGCAAAGGTGCCAGCGGGGAAAAGTAATGCTGGTTCTCACTGCCTCCTGGAACGCTTTCAAATGCCTCAGAGAATTTGGCCCTCTCTGCTTTCCTGCGGACTCCATCCTCAAAAGCACCTTTTTTCGCTTTCGGCAACCTCAGGAGCAAAAAAGACAAACGTCCAGGTTTTGCTGTCACAGCAAAGGTGCCAGCGGGGAAAAGTAATGCTGGTTCTCACTGCCTTTTGGAACCCTTTCAAATGCCACAGACAATTTGGCCCTCTCTGCTTTCCTGCGGACTCCATCCTCAAAAGCACCATTTTTCGCTTTCGGCATCCTCCGGAGCAAAAAAGACAAACGTCCAGGTTTTGCTGCCACAGCAAAGGTGCCAGCGGGGAAAAGTGATCCTGGTCCTCATTGCCTCCTGGAACCTCTTCAAATGCCCCAGACAATTTGACCCTCTCTGCTTTCCTGCGGACTCCATCCTCAAAAGCACCTGTTTTCTCTTTCGGCAACCTCCGGAGCAAAAAAGACAAACGTCCAGCTTTTGCTGCCACAGCAAAGGTGCCAGCGGGGAAAAGTGATGCTGGTTCTCACTGCCTCCTGGAACCCTTTCAAATGCCACAAACAATTTGGCCCTCTCTGCTTTCCTGCGGACTCCATCCTCAAAAGGACCTTTTTTCGCTTTCGGCCACCTCCGGAGCAAAAAAGACAAACGTCCAGGTTTTGCTGCCACAGCAAAGGTGCCAGCGGGGAAAAGTGATGCTGGTCCTCATTGCCTCCTGGAACCCTTTCAAATGCCCCAGACAATTTGGCCCTCCCTGCTTTACTGCGGACTCCATCCTCAAAAGCACCTTTTTTCGCTTTCGGCAGCCTCCGGAGCAAAAAAGACAAACGTCCAGGTTTTGCTGCCACAGCAAAGGTGCCAACGGGGAAAAGTGATGCTGATCCTCACTGCCTCCTGGAACCCCTTCAAATGCCACAGACAATTTGGCCCTCTCTGCTTTCCTGCGGACTCCATCCTCAAAAGCACCTGTTTTCGCTTTCGGCATCCTCCGGAGCAAAAAAGACAAACGTCCAGCTTTTGCTGCCACAGCAAAGGTGCCAGCGGGGAAAAGTAATGCTGGTTCTCACTGCCTCCTGGAACGCTTTCAAATGCCTCAGAGAATTTGGCCCTCTCTGCTTTCCTGCGGACTTTATCTTCAAAAGCACCTTTTTTCGCTTTCGGCAACCTCAGGAGCAAAAAAGACAAACGTCCAGGTTTTGCTGTCACAGCAAAGGTGCCAGCGGGGAAAAGTAATGCTGGTTCTCACTGCCTCCTGGAACCCTTTCAAATGCCACAGACAATTTGGCCCTCTCTGCTTTCCTGCGGACTCCATCCTCAAAAGCACCATTTTTCGCTTTCGGCATCCTCCGGAGCAAAAAAGACAAACGTCCAGGTTTTGCTGCCACAGCAAAGGTGCCAGCGGGGAAAAGTGATCCTGGTCCTCATTGCCTCCTGGAACCTCTTCAAATGCCACAGACAATTTGGCCCTCTCTGCTTTCCTGCGGACTCCATCCTCAAAAGCACCTGTTTTCGCTTTCGGCAACGTCAGGAGCAAAAAAGACAAACGTCCAGCTTTTGCTGCCACAGCAAAGGTGCCAGCGGGGAAAAGTAATGCTGGTTCTCACTGCCTCCTGGAACCCTTTCAAATGCCACAGACAATTTGGCCCTCTCTGCTTTCCTGCGGACTCCATCCTCAAAAGGACCTTTTTTCGCTTTCGGCCACCTCCGGAGCAAAAAAGACAAACGTCCAGCTTTTGCTGCCACAGCAAAGGTGACAGCGGGGAAAAGTAATGCTGGTTCTCACTGCCTCCTGGAACCCTTTCAAATGCCCCAGACAATTTGACCCTCTCTGCTTTCCTGCGGACTCCATCCTCAAAAGCACCTTTTTTCGCTTTCGGCAACCTCCGGAGCAAAAAAGACAAACGTCCAGCTTTTGCTGCCACAGCAAAGGTGCCACCGGAGAAAAGTAATGCTGGTTCTCACTGTCTCCTGGAACCCTTTCAAATGCCACAGACAATTTGGCCCTCTCTGCTTTACTGCGGACTCCATCCTCAAAAGAACCTGTTTTCGCTTTCGGCATCCTCCGGAGCAAAAAAGACAAACGTCCAGCTTTTGCTGCCACAGCAAAGGTGCCAGCGGGGAAAAGTAATGCTGGTTCTCACTGCCTCCTGGAACGCTTTCAAATGCCTCAGACAATTTGGCCCTCTCTGCTTTCCTGCGGACTCCATCCTCAAAAGAACCTTTTTTCGCTTTCGGCAACCTCAGGAGCAAAAAAGACAAACGTCCAGGTTTTGCTGTCACAGCAAAGGTGCCAGCGGGGAAAAGTAATGCTGGTTCTCACTGCCTCCTGGAACCCTTTCAAATGCCACAGACAATTTGGCCCTCTCTGCTTTCCTGCGGACTCCATCCTCAAAAGGACCTTTTTTCGCTTTCGGCCACCTCTGGAGCAAAAAAGACAAACGTGCAGCTTTTGCTGCCACAGCAAAGGTGCCAGCTGGGAAAAGTGATGCTGGTCCTCATTGCCTCCTGGAACCCTTTCAAATGCCCCAGACAATTTGGCCCTCCCTGCTTTACTGCGGACTCCATCCTCAAAAGCACCTGTTTTCGCTTTCGGCAGCCTCCGGAGCAAAAAAGACAAACGTCCAGCTTTTGCTGCCACAGCAAAGGTGCCAACGGGGAAAAGTGATGCTGATCCTCACTGCCTCCTGGAACCCCTTCAAATGCCACAGACAATTTGGCCCTCTCTGCTTTCCTGCGGACTCCATCCTCAAAAGCACCTGTTTTCGCTTTCGGCATCCTCCGGAGCAAAAAAGACAAACGTCCAGCTTTTGCTGCCACAGCAAAGGTGCCAGCGGGGAAAAGTAATGCTGGTTCTCACTGCCTCCTGGAACGCTTTCAAATGCCTCAGAGAATTTGGCCCTCTCTGCTTTCCTGCGGACTCCATCCTCAAAAGCACCTTTTTTCGCTTTCGGCAACCTCAGGAGCAAAAAAGACAAACGTCCAGGTTTTGCTGTCACAGCAAAGGTGCCAGCGGGGAAAAGTAATGCTGGTTCTCACTGCCTCCTGGAACCCTTTCAAATGCCACAGACAATTTGGCCCTCTCTGCTTTCCTGCGGACTCCATCCTCAAAAGCACCATTTTTCGCTTTCGGCATCCTCCGGAGCAAAAAAGACAAACGTCCAGCTTTTGCTGCCACAGCAAAGGTGCCAGCGGGGAAAAGTGATCCTGGTCCTCATTGCCTCCTTGAACCTCTTCAAATGCCACAGACAATTTGGCCCTCTCTGCATTCCTGCGGACTCCATCCTCAAAAGCACCTGTTTTCTCTTTCGGCAACCTCCGGAGCAAAAAAGACAAACGTCCAGCTTTTGCTGCCACAGCAAAGGTGCCAGCGGGGAAAAGTAATGCTGGTTCTCACTGCCTCCTGGAACCCTTTCAAATGCCACAGACAATTTGGCCCTCTCTGCTTTCCTGCGGACTCCATCCTCAAAAGGACCTTTTTTCGCTTTCGGCCACCTCTGGAGCAAAAAAGACAAACGTGCAGCTTTTGCTGCCACAGCAAAGGTGCCAGCGGGGAAAAGTGATGCTGGTCCTCATTGCCTCCTGGAACCTCTTCAAATGCCCCAGACAATTTGGCCCTCTCTGCTTTCCTGCGGACTCCATCCTCAAAAGCACCTGTTTTCGCTATCGGCACCCTCCGGAGCAAAAAAGACAAACGTCCAGCTTGTGCTGCCACAGCAAAGGTGCCAGCTGGGAAAAGTGATGCTGGTTCTCACTGCCTCCTGGAACCCTTTCAAATGCCACAAACAATTTGGCCCTCTCTGCTTTCCTGCGGACTCCATCCTCAAAAGGACCTTTTTTCGCTTTCGGCCACCTCCGGAGCAAAAAAGACAAACGTCCAGGTTTTGCTGCCACAGCAAAGGTGCCAGCGGGGAAAAGTGATGCTGGTCCTCATTGCCTCCTGGAACCCTTTCAAATGCCCCAGACAATTTGGCCCTCCCTGCTTTACTGCGGACTCCATCCTCAAAAGCACCTTTTTTCGCTTTCGGCAGCCTCCGGAGCAAAAAAGACAAACGTCCAGCTTTTGCTGCCACAGCAAAGGTGCCAACGGGGAAAAGTGATGCTGATCCTCACTGCCTCCTGAAACCCCTTCAAATGCCACAGACAATTTGGCCCTCTCTGCTTTCCTGCGGACTCCATCCTCAAAAGCACCTGTTTTCGCTTTCGGCATCCTCCGGAGCAAAAAAGACAAACGTCCAGCTTTTGCTGCCACAGCAAAGGTGCCAGCGGGGAAAAGTAATGCTGGTTCTCACTGCCTCCTGGAACGCTTTCAAACGCCTCAGAGAATTTGGCCCTCTCTGCTTTCCTGCGGACTCCATCTTCAAAAGCACCTTTTTTCGCTTTCGGCAACCTCAGGAGCAAAAAAGACAAACGTCCAGGTTTTGCTGTCACAGCAAAGGTGCCAGCGGGGAAAAGTAATGCTGGTTCTCACTGCCTCCTGGAACCCTTTCAAATGCCACAGACAATTTGGCCCTCTCTGCTTTCCTGCGGACTCCATCCTCAAAAGCACCATTTTTCGCTTTCGGCATCCTCCGGAGCAAAAAAGACAAACGTCCAGCTTTTGCTGCCACAGCAAAGGTGCCAGCGGGGAAAAGTGATCCTGGTCCTCATTGCCTCCTGGAACCTCTTCAAATGCCACAGACAATTTGGCCCTCTCTGCATTCCTGCGGACTCCATCCTCAAAAGCACCATTTTTCGCTTTCGGCATCCTCCGGAGCAAAAAAGACAAACGTCCAGCTTTTGCTGCCACAGCAAAGGTGCCAGCGGGGAAAAGTGATGCTGGTCCTCATTGCCTCCTGGAACCTCTTCAAATGCCACAGACAATTTGGCCCTCTCTGCTTTCCTGCGGACTCCATCCTCAAAAGCACCTGTTTTCGCTTTCGGCATCCTCCGGAGCAAAAAAGACAAACGTCCAGCTTTTGCTGCCACAGCAAAGGTGCCAGCGGGGAAAAGTGATGCTGGTCCTCATTGCCTCCTGGAACCCTTTCAAATGCCCCAGACAATTTGGCCCTCCCTGCTTTACTGCGGACTCCATCCTCAAAAGCACCTTTTTTCGCTTTCGGCAGCCTCCGGAGCAAAAAAGACAAACGTCCAGCTTTTGCTGCCACAGCAAAGGTGCCAACGGGGAAAAGTGATGCTGGTCCTCACTGCCTCCTGGAACCCCTTCAAATGCCCCAGACAATTTCGCCCTCTCTGCTTTCCTGCGGACTCCATCCTCAAAAGCACCTGTTTTCGCTTTCGGCATCCTCCGGAGCAAAAAAGACAAACGTCCAGCTTTTGCTGCCACAGCAAAGGTGCCAGCGGGGAAAAGTAATGCTGGTTCTCACTGCCTCCTGGAACGCTTTCAAATGCCTCAGAGAATTTGGCCCTCTCTGCTTTCCTGCGGACTCCATCCTCAAAAGCACCTTTTTTCGCTTTCGGCCACCTCAGGAGCAAAAAAGACAAACGTCCAGGTTTTGCTGTCACAGCAAAGGTGCCAGCGGGGAAAAGTAATGCTGGTTCTCACTGCCTCCTGGAACCCTTTCAAATGCCACAGACAATTTGGCCCTCTCTGCTTTCCTGCGGACTCCATCCTCAAAAGCACCTGTTTTCGCTTTCTGCATCCTCCGGAGCAAAAAAGACAAACGTCCAGGTTTTGCTGCCACAGCAAAGGTGCCAGCGGGGAAAAGTGATCCTGGTCCTCATTGCCTCCTGGAACCTCTTCAAATGCCACAGACAATTTGGCCCTCTCTGCATTCCTGCGGACTCCATCCTCAAAAGCACCTGTTTTCTCTTTCGGCAACCTCCGGAGCAAAAAAGACAAACGTCCAGCTTTTGCTGCCACAGCAAAGGTGCCAGCGGGGAAAAGTAATGCTGGTTCTCACTGCCTCCTGGAACCCTTTCAAATGCCACAGACAATTTGGCCCTCTCTGCTTTCCTGCGGACTCCATCCTCAAAAGGACCTTTTTTCGCTTTCGGCCACCTCCGGAGCAAAAAAGACAAACGTCCAGGTTTTGCTGCCACAGCAAAGGTGCCAGCGGGGAAAAGTGATGCTGGTCCTCATTGCCTCCTGGAACCCTTTCAAATGCCCCAGACAATTTGGCCCTCCCTGCTTTACTGCGGACTCCATCCTCAAAAGCACCTTTTTTCGCTTTCGGCAGCCTCCGGAGCAAAAAAGACAAACGTCCAGCTTTTGCTGCCACAGCAAAGGTGCCAACGGGGAAAAGTAATGCTGGTTCTCACTGCCTCCTGGAACGCTTTCAAATGCCTCAGAGAATTTGGCCCTCTCTGCTTTCCTGCGGACTCCATCTTCAAAAGCACCTTTTTTCGCTTTCGGCAACCTCAGGAGCAAAAAAGACAAACGTCCAGGTTTTGCTGTCACAGCAAAGGTGCCAGCGGGGAAAAGTAATGCTGGTTCTCACTGCCTCCTGGAACCCTTTCAAATGCCACAGACAATTTGGCCCTCTCTGCTTCCCTGCGGACTCCATCCTCAAAAGCACCATTTTTCGCTTTCGGCATCCTCCGGAGCAAAAAAGACAAACGTCCAGCTTTTGCTGCCACAGCAAAGGTGCCAGCGGGGAAAAGTGATCCTGGTCCTCATTGCCTCCTGGAACCTCTTCAAATGCCACAGACAATTTGGCCCTCTCTGCTTTACTGCGGACTCCATCCTCAAAAGCACCTGTTTTCTCTTTCGGCAACCTCCGGAGCAAAAAAGACAAACGTCCAGCTTTTGCTGCCACAGCAAAGGTGCCAGCGGGGAAAAGTAATGCTGGTTCTCACTGCCTCCTGGAACGCTTTCAAATGCCACAGACAATTTGGCCCTCTCTGCTTTCCTGCGGACTCCATCCTCAAAAGCACCTGTTTTCGCTTTCGGCATCCTCCGGAGCAAAAAAGACAAACGTCCAGCTTTTGCTGCCACAGCAAAGATGCCAGCGGGGAAAAGTAATGCTGGTTCTCACTGCCTCCTGGAACGCTTTCAAATGCCTCAGAGAATTTGGCCCTCTCTGCTTTCCTGCGGACTCCATCCTCAAAAGCACCTTTTTTCGCTTTCGGCAACCTCAGGAGCAAAAAAGACAAACGTCCAGGTTTTGCTGTCACAGCAAAGGTGCCAGCGGGGAAAAGTAATGCTGGTTCTCACTGCCTCCTGGAACCCTTTCAAATGCCACAGACAATTTGGCCCTCTCTGCTTTCCTGCGGACTCCATCATCAAAAGCACCATTTTTCGCTTTCGGCATCCTCCGGAGCAAAAAAGACAAACGTCCAGGTTTTGCTGCCACAGCAAAGGTGCCAGCGGGGAAAAGTGATCCTGGTCCTCATTGCCTCCTGGAACCTCTTCAAATGCCACAGACAATTTGGCCCTCTCTGCATTCCTGCGGACTCCATCCTCAAAAGCACCTGTTTTCGCTTTCGGCAACCTCCGGAGCAAAAAAGACAAACGTCCAGCTTTTGCTGCCACAGCAAAGGTGCCAGCGGGTAAAAGTAATGCTGGTTCTCACTGCCTCCTGGAACCCTTTCAAATGCCACAGACAATTTGGCCCTCTCTGCTTTCCTGCGGACTCCATCCTCAAAAGGACCTTTTTTCGCTTTCGGCCACCTCCGGAGCAAAAAAGACAAACGTCCAGGTTTTGCTGCCACAGCAAAGGTGCCAGCGGGGAAAAGTGATGCTGGTCCTCATTGCCTCCTGGAACCCTTTCAAATGCCCCAGACAATTTGGCCCTCCCTGCTTTACTGCGGACTCCATCCTCAAAAGCACCTTTTTTCGCTTTCGGCCACCTCCGGAGCAAAAAAGACAAACGTCCAGGTTTTGCTGCCACAGCAAAGGTGCCAGCGGGGAAAAGTGATGCTGGTCCTCATTGCCTCCTGGAACCCTTTCAAATGCCCCAGACAATTTGGCCCTCCCTGCTTTACTGCGGACTCCATCCTCAAAAGCACCTTTTTTCGCTTTCGGCAGCCTCCGGAGCAAAAAAGACAAACGTCCAGCTTTTGCTGCCACAGCAAAGGTGCCAACGGGGAAAAGTGATGCTGATCCTCACTGCCTCCTGGAACCCCGTCAAATGCCACAGACAATTTGGCCCTCTCTGCTTTCCTGCGGACTCCATCCTCAAAAGCACCTGTTTTCGCTTTCGGCATCCTCCGGAGCAAAAAAGACAAACGTCCAGCTTTTGCTGCCACAGCAAAGGTGCCAGCGGGGAAAAGTGATCCTGGTCCTCATTGCCTCCTGGAACCTCTTCAAATGCCACAGACAATTTCGCCCTCTCTGCTTTACTGCGGACTCCATCCTCAAAAGCACCTGTTTTCTCTTTCGGCAACCTCCGGAGCAAAAAAGACAAACGTCCAGCTTTTGCTGCCACAGCAAAGGTGCCAGCGGGGAAAAGTAATGCTGGTTCTCACTGCCTCCTGGAACGCTTTCAAATGCCACAGACAATTTGGCCCTCTCTGCTTTCCTGCGGACTCCATCCTCAAAAGCACCTGTTTTCGCTTTCGGCATCCTCCGGAGCAAAAAAGACAAACGTCCAGCTTTTGCTGCCACAGCAAAGGTGCCAGCGGGGAAAAGTAATGCTGGTTCTCACTGCCTCCTGGAACGCTTTCAAATGCCTCAGAGAATTTGGCCCTCTCTGCTTTCCTGCGGTCTCCATCCTCAAAAGCACCTTTTTTCGCTTTCGGCAACCTCAGGAGCAAAAAAGACAAACGTCCAGGTTTTGCTGTCACAGCAAAGGTGCCAGCGGGGAAAAGTAATGCTGGTTCTCACTGCCTCCTGGAACCCTTTCAAATGCCACAGACAATTTGGCCCTCTCTGCTTTCCTGCGGACTCCATCCTCAAAAGCACCTTTTTTCGCTTTCGGCATCCTCCGGAGCAAAAAAGACAAACGTTCAGGTTTTGCTGCCACAGCAAAGGTGCCAGCGGGGAAAAGTGATCCTGGTCCTCATTGCCTCCTGGAACCTCTTCAAATGCCACAGACAATTTGGCCCTCTCTGCATTCCTGCGGACTCCATCCTCAAAAGCACCTGTTTTCTCTTTCGGCAACCTCCGGAGCAAAAAAGACAAACGTCCAGCTTTTGCTGCCACAGCAAAGGTGCCAGCGGGGAAAAGTAATGCTGGTTCTCACTGCCTCCTGGAACCCTTTCAAATGCCACAGACAATTTGGCCCTCTCTGCTTTCCTGCGGACTCCATCCTCAAAAGGACCTTTTTTCGCTTTCGGCCACCTCCGGAGCAAAAAAGACAAACGTCCAGCTTTTGCTGCCACAGCAAAGGTGCCAGCGGGGAAAAGTGATGCTGGTCCTCATTGCCTCCTGGAACCCTTTCAAATGCCCCAGACAATTTGGCCCTCCCTGCTTTACTGCGGACTCCATCCTCAAAAGCACCTTTTTTCGCTTTCGGCAGCCTCCGGAGCAAAAAAGACAAACGTCCAGCTTTTGCTGCCACAGCAAAGGTGCCAACGGGGAAAAGTGATGCTGATCCTCACTGCCTCCTGGAACCCCTTCAAATGCCCCAGACAATTTCGCCCTCTCTGCTTTCCTGCGGACTCCATCCTCAAAAGCACCTGTTTTCGCTTTCGGCAACCTCAGGAGCAAAAAAGACAAACGTCCAGGTTTTGCTGTCACAGCAAAGGTGCCAGCGGGGAAAAGTAATGCTGGTTCTCACTGCCTCCTGGAACCCTTTCAAATGCCACAGACAATTTGGCCCTCTCTGCTTCCCTGCGGACTCCATCCTCAAAAGCACCATTTTTCGCTTTCGGCATCCTCCGGAGCAAAAAAGACAAACGTCCAGCTTTTGCTGCCACAGCAAAGGTGCCAGCGGGGAAAAGTGATCCTGGTCCTCATTGCCTCCTGGAACCTCTTCAAATGCCACAGACAATTTGGCCCTCTCTGCTTTCCTGCGGACTCCATCCTCAAAAGCACCTGTTTTCTCTTTCGGCAACCTCCGGAGCAAAAAAGACAAACGTCCAGCTTTTGCTGCCACAGCAAAGGTGCCAGCGGGGAAAAGTAATGCTGGTTCTCACTGCCTCCTGGAACGCTTTCAAATGCCACAGACAATTTGGCCCTCTCTGCTTTCCTGCGGACTCCATCCTCAAAAGCACCTGTTTTCGCTTTCGGCATCCTCCGGAGCAAAAAAGACAAACGTCCAGCTTTTGCTGCCACAGCAAAGGTGCCAGCGGGGAAAAGTAATGCTGGTTCTCACTGCCTCCTTGAACGCTTTCAAATGCCTCAGAGAATTTGGCCCTCTCTGCATTCCTGCGGACTCCATCCTCAAAAGCACCTGTTTTCTCTTTCGGCAACCTCCGGAGCAAAAAAGACAAACGTCCAGCTTTTGCTGCCACAGCAAAGGTGCCAGCGGGGAAAAGTAATGCTGGTTCTCACTGCCTCCTGGAACCCTTTCAAATGCCACAGACAATTTGGCCCTCTCTGCTTTCCTGCGGACTCCATCCTCAAAAGGACCTTTTTTCGCTTTCGGCCACCTCCGGAGCAAAAAAGACAAACGTCCAGGTTTTGCTGCCACAGCAAAGGTGCCAGCGGGGAAAAGTGATGCTGGTCTTCATTGCCTCCTGGAACCCTTTCAAATGCCCCAGACAATTTGGCCCTCCCTGCTTTACTGCGGACTCCATCCTCAAAAGCACCTTTTTTCGCTTTCGGCAGCCTCCGGAGCAAAAAAGACAAACGTCCAGCTTTTGCTGCCACAGCAAAGGTGCCAACGGGGAAAAGTGATGCTGATCCTCACTGCCTCCTGGAACCCCTTCAAATGCCACAGACAATTTGGCCCTCTCTGCTTTCCTGCGGACTCCATCCTCAAAAGCACCTGTTTTCGCTTTCGGCAACCTCAGGAGCAAAAAAGACAAACGTCCAGGTTTTGCTGTCACAGCAAAGGTGCCAGCGGGGAAAAGTAATGCTGGTTCTCACTGCCTCCTGGAACCCTTTCAAATGCCACAGACAATTTCGCCCTCTCTGCTTTCCTGCGGACTCCATCCTCAAAAGCACCATTTTTCGCTTTCGGCATCCTCCGGAGCAAAAAAGACAAACGTCCAGCTTTTGCTGCCACAGCAAAGGTGCCAGCGGGGAAAAGTGATGCTGGTCCTCATTGCCTCCTGGAACCTCTTCAAATGCCCCAGACAATTTGGCCCTCTCTGCTTTCCTGCGGACTCCATCCTCAAAAGCACCTGTTTTCGCTTTCGGCAACCTCCGGAGCAAAAAAGACAAACGTCCAGCTTTTGCTGCCACAGCAAAGGTGCCAGCGGGGAAAAGTGATGCTGGTCCTCATTGCCTCCTGGAACCCTTTCAAATGCCCCAGACAATTTGGCCCTCCCTGCTTTACTGCGGACTCCATCCTCAAAAGCACCTTTTTTCGCTTTCGGCAGCCTCCGGAGCAAAAAAGACAAACGTCCAGCTTTTGCTGCCACAGCAAAGGTGCCAACGGGGAAAAGTGATGCTGGTCCTCACTGCCTCCTGGAACCCCTTCAAATGCCCCAGACAATTTCGCCCTCTGTGCTTTCCTGCGGACTCCATCCTCAAAAGCACCTGTTTTCGCTTTCGGCATCCTCCGGAGCAAAAAAGACAAACGTCCAGCTTTTGCTGCCACAGCAAAGGTGCCAGCGGGGAAAAGTAATGCTGGTTCTCACTGCCTCCTGGAACGCTTTCAAATGCCTCAGAGAATTTGGCCCTCTCTGCTTTCCTGCGGACTCCATCCTCAAAAGCACCTTTTTTCGCTTTCGGCAACCTCAGGAGCAAAAAAGACAAACGTCCAGGTTTTGCTGTCACAGCAAAGGTGCCAGCGGGGAAAAGTAATGCTGGTTCTCACTGCCTCCTGGAACCCTTTCAAATGCCACAGACAATTTGGCCCTCCCTGCTTTCCTGCGGACTCCATCCTCAAAAGCACCTTTTTTCGCTTTCGGCAACCTCAGGAGCAAAAAAGACAAACGTCCAGGTTTTGCTGCCACAGCAAAGGTGCCAGCGGGGAAAAGTGATCCTGGTCCTCATTGCCTCCTGGAACCTCTTCAAATGCCACAGACAATTTGGCCCTCTCTGCATTCCTGCGGACTCCATCCTCAAAAGCACCTGTTTTCTCTTTCGGTAACCTCCGGAGCAAAAAAGACAAACGTCCAGCTTTTGCTGCCACAGCAAAGGTGCCAGCGGGGAAAAGTAATGCTGGTTCTCACTGCCTCCTGGAACCCTTTCAAATGCCCCAGACAATTTGGCCCTCCCTGCTTTACTGCGGACTCCATCCTCAAAAGCACCTTTTTTCGCTTTCGGCCACCTCCGGAGCAAAAAAGACAAACGTCCAGGTTTTGCTGCCACAGCAAAGGTGCCAGCGGGGAAAAGTGATGCTGGTCCTCATTGCCTCCTGGAACCCTTTCAAATGCCCCAGACAATTTGGCCCTCCCTGCTTTACTGCGGACTCCATCCTCAAAAGCACCTTTTTTCGCTTTCGGCAGCCTCCGGAGCAAAAAAGACAAACGTCCAGCTTTTGCTGCCACAGCAAAGGTGCCAACGGGGAAAAGTGATGCTGATCCTCACTGCCTCCTGGAACCCCGTCAAATGCCACAGACAATTTGGCCCTCTCTGCTTTCCTGCGGACTCCATCCTCAAAAGCACCTGTTTTCGCTTTCGGCATCCTCCGGAGCAAAAAAGACAAACGTCCAGCTTTTGCTGCCACAGCAAAGGTGCCAGCGGGGAAAAGTGATCCTGGTCCTCATTGCCTCCTGGAACCTCTTCAAATGCCACAGACAATTTCGCCCTCTCTGCTTTACTGCGGACTCCATCCTCAAAAGCACCTGTTTTCTCTTTCGGCAACCTCCGGAGCAAAAAAGACAAACGTCCAGCTTTTGCTGCCACAGCAAAGGTGCCAGCGGGGAAAAGTAATGCTGGTTCTCACTGCCTCCTGGAACGCTTTCAAATGCCACAGACAATTTGGCCCTCTCTGCTTTCCTGCGGACTCCATCCTCAAAAGCACCTGTTTTCGCTTTCGGCATCCTCCGGAGCAAAAAAGACAAACGTCCAGCTTTTGCTGCCACAGCAAAGGTGCCAGCGGGGAAAAGTAATGCTGGTTCTCACTGCCTCCTGGAACGCTTTCAAATGCCTCAGAGAATTTGGCCCTCTCTGCTTTCCTGCGGACTCCATCCTCAAAAGCACCTTTTTTCGCTTTCGGCAACCTCAGGAGCAAAAAAGACAAACGTCCAGGTTTTGCTGTCACAGCAAAGGTGCCAGCGGGGAAAAGTAATGCTGGTTCTCACTGCCTCCTGGAACCCTTTCAAATGCCACAGACAATTTGGCCCTCTCTGCTTTCCTGCGGACTCCATCCTCAAAAGCACCTTTTTTCGCTTTCGGCATCCTCCGGAGCAAAAAAGACAAACGTTCAGGTTTTGCTGCCACAGCAAAGGTGCCAGCGGGGAAAAGTGATCCTGGTCCTCATTGCCTCCTGGAACCTCTTCAAATGCCACAGACAATTTGGCCCTCTCTGCATTCCTGCGGACTCCATCCTCAAAAGCACCTGTTTTCTCTTTCGGCAACCTCCGGAGCAAAAAAGACAAACGTCCAGCTTTTGCTGCCACAGCAAAGGTGCCAGCGGGGAAAAGTAATGCTGGTTCTCACTGCCTCCTGGAACCCTTTCAAATGCCACAGACAATTTGGCCCTCTCTGCTTTCCTGCGGACTCCATCCTCAAAAGGACCTTTTTTCGCTTTCGGCCACCTCCGGAGCAAAAAAGACAAACGTCCAGCTTTTGCTGCCACAGCAAAGGTGCCAGCGGGGAAAAGTGATGCTGGTCCTCATTGCCTCCTGGAACCCTTTCAAATGCCCCAGACAATTTGGCCCTCCCTGCTTTACTGCGGACTCCATCCTCAAAAGCACCTTTTTTCGCTTTCGGCAGCCTCCGGAGCAAAAAAGACAAACGTCCAGCTTTTGCTGCCACAGCAAAGGTGCCAACGGGGAAAAGTGATGCTGATCCTCACTGCCTCCTGGAACCCCTTCAAATGCCCCAGACAATTTCGCCCTCTCTGCTTTCCTGCGGACTCCATCCTCAAAAGCACCTGTTTTCGCTTTCGGCATCCTCCGGAGCAAAAAAGACAAACGTCCAGCTTTTGCTGCCACAGCAAAGGTGCCAGCGGGGAAAAGTAATGCTGGTTCTCATTGCCTCCTGGAACGCTTTCAAATGCCTCAGAGAATTTGGCCCTCTCTGCTTTCCTGCGGACTCCATCTTCAAAAGCACCTTTTTTCGCTTTCGGCAACCTCAGGAGCAAAAAAGACAAACGTCCAGGTTTTGCTGTCACAGCAAAGGTGCCAGCGGGGAAAAGTAATGCTGGTTCTCACTGCCTCCTGGAACGCTTTCAAATGCCTCAGAGAATTTGGCCCTCTCTGCTTTCCTGCGGACTCCATCCTCAAAAGCACCTTTTTTCGCTTTCGGCAACCTCAGGAGCAAAAAAGACAAACGTCCAGGTTTTGCTGTCACAGCAAAGGTGCCAGCGGGGAAAAGTAATGCTGGTTCTCACTGCCTCCTGGAACCCTTTCAAATGCCACAGACAATTTGGCCCTCTCTGCTTCCCTGCGGACTCCATCCTCAAAAGCACCATTTTTCGCTTTCGGCATCCTCCGGAGCAAAAAAGACAAACGTCCAGCTTTTGCTGCCACAGCAAAGGTGCCAGCGGGGAAAAGTGATCCTGGTCCTCATTGCCTCCTGGAACCTCTTCAAATGCCACAGACAATTTGGCCCTCTCTGCTTTCCTGCGGACTCCATCCTCAAAAGCACCTGTTTTCTCTTTCGGCAACCTCCGGAGCAAAAAAGACAAACGTCCAGCTTTTGCTGCCACAGCAAAGGTGCCAGCGGGGAAAAGTAATGCTGGTTCTCACTGCCTCCTGGAACGCTTTCAAATGCCACAGACAATTTGGCCCTCTCTGCTTTCCTGCGGACTCCATCCTCAAAAGCACCTGTTTTCGCTTTCGGCATCCTCCGGAGCAAAAAAGACAAACGTCCAGCTTTTGCTGCCACAGCAAAGGTGCCAGCGGGGAAAAGTAATGCTGGTTCTCACTGCCTCCTTGAACGCTTTCAAATGCCTCAGAGAATTTGGCCCTCTCTGCATTCCTGCGGACTCCATCCTCAAAAGCACCTGTTTTCTCTTTCGGCAACCTCCGGAGCAAAAAAGACAAACGTCCAGCTTTTGCTGCCACAGCAAAGGTGCCAGCGGGGAAAAGTAATGCTGGTTCTCACTGCCTCCTGGAACCCTTTCAAATGCCACAGACAATTTGGCCCTCTCTGCTTTCCTGCGGACTCCATCCTCAAAAGGACCTTTTTTCGCTTTCGGCCACCTCCGGAGCAAAAAAGACAAACGTCCAGGTTTTGCTGCCACAGCAAAGGTGCCAGCGGGGAAAAGTGATGCTGGTCTTCATTGCCTCCTGGAACCCTTTCAAATGCCCCAGACAATTTGGCCCTCCCTGCTTTACTGCGGACTCCATCCTCAAAAGCACCTTTTTTCGCTTTCGGCAGCCTCCGGAGCAAAAAAGACAAACGTCCAGCTTTTGCTGCCACAGCAAAGGTGCCAACGGGGAAAAGTGATGCTGATCCTCACTGCCTCCTGGAACCCCTTCAAATGCCACAGACAATTTGGCCCTCTCTGCTTTCCTGCGGACTCCATCCTCAAAAGCACCTGTTTTCGCTTTCGGCAACCTCAGGAGCAAAAAAGACAAACGTCCAGGTTTTGCTGTCACAGCAAAGGTGCCAGCGGGGAAAAGTAATGCTGGTTCTCACTGCCTCCTGGAACCCTTTCAAATGCCACAGACAATTTCGCCCTCTCTGCTTTCCTGCGGACTCCATCCTCAAAAGCACCATTTTTCGCTTTCGGCATCCTCCGGAGCAAAAAAGACAAACGTCCAGCTTTTGCTGCCACAGCAAAGGTGCCAGCGGGGAAAAGTGATGCTGGTCCTCATTGCCTCCTGGAACCTCTTCAAATGCCCCAGACAATTTGGCCCTCTCTGCTTTCCTGCGGACTCCATCCTCAAAAGCACCTGTTTTCGCTTTCGGCAACCTCCGGAGCAAAAAAGACAAACGTCCAGCTTTTGCTGCCACAGCAAAGGTGCCAGCGGGGAAAAGTGATGCTGGTCCTCATTGCCTCCTGGAACCCTTTCAAATGCCCCAGACAATTTGGCCCTCCCTGCTTTACTGCGGACTCCATCCTCAAAAGCACCTTTTTTCGCTTTCGGCAGCCTCCGGAGCAAAAAAGACAAACGTCCAGCTTTTGCTGCCACAGCAAAGGTGCCAACGGGGAAAAGTGATGCTGGTCCTCACTGCCTCCTGGAACCCCTTCAAATGCCCCAGACAATTTCGCCCTCTGTGCTTTCCTGCGGACTCCATCCTCAAAAGCACCTGTTTTCGCTTTCGGCATCCTCCGGAGCAAAAAAGACAAACGTCCAGCTTTTGCTGCCACAGCAAAGGTGCCAGCGGGGAAAAGTAATGCTGGTTCTCACTGCCTCCTGGAACGCTTTCAAATGCCTCAGAGAATTTGGCCCTCTCTGCTTTCCTGCGGACTCCATCCTCAAAAGCACCTTTTTTCGCTTTCGGCAACCTCAGGAGCAAAAAAGACAAACGTCCAGGTTTTGCTGTCACAGCAAAGGTGCCAGCGGGGAAAAGTAATGCTGGTTCTCACTGCCTCCTGGAACCCTTTCAAATGCCACAGACAATTTGGCCCTCCCTGCTTTCCTGCGGACTCCATCCTCAAAAGCACCTTTTTTCGCTTTCGGCAACCTCAGGAGCAAAAAAGACAAACGTCCAGGTTTTGCTGCCACAGCAAAGGTGCCAGCGGGGAAAAGTGATCCTGGTCCTCATTGCCTCCTGGAACCTCTTCAAATGCCACAGACAATTTGGCCCTCTCTGCATTCCTGCGGACTCCATCCTCAAAAGCACCTGTTTTCTCTTTCGGTAACCTCCGGAGCAAAAAAGACAAACGTCCAGCTTTTGCTGCCACAGCAAAGGTGCCAGCGGGGAAAAGTAATGCTGGTTCTCACTGCCTCCTGGAACCCTTTCAAATGCCACAGACAATTTGGCCCTCTCTGCTTTCCTGCGGACTCCATCCTCAAAAGGACCTTTTTTCGCTTTCGGCCACCTCCGGAGCAAAAAAGACAAACGTCCAGCTTTTGCTGCCACAGCAAAGGTGACAGCGGGGAAAAGTAATGCTGGTTCTCACTGCCTCCTGGAACCCTTTCAAATGCCCCAGACAATTTGACCCTCTCTGCTTTCCTGCGGACTCCATCCTCAAAAGCACCTTTTTTCGCTTTCGGCAACCTCCGGAGCAATAAAGACAAACGTCCAGGTTTTGCTGCCACAGCAAAGGTGCCAGCGGGGAAAAGTGATGCTGGTCCTCATTGCCTCCTGGAACCCTTTCAAATGCCCCAGACAATTTGGCCCTCCCTGCTTTACTGCGGACTCCATCCTCAAAAGCACCTTTTTTCGCTTTCGGCAGCCTCCGGAGCAAAAAAGACAAACGTCCAGCTTTTGCTGCCACAGCAAAGGTGCCAACGGGGAAAAGTGATGCTGATCCTCACTGCCTCCTGGAACCCCTTCAAATGCCACAGACAATTTGGCCCTCTCTGCTTTCCTGCGGACTCCATCCTCAAAAGCACCTGTTTTCGCTTTCGGCATCCTCCGGAGCAAAAAAGACAAACGTCCAGCTTTTGCTGCCACAGCAAAGGTGCCAGCGGGGAAAAGTAATGCTGGTTCTCACTGCCTCCTGGAACGCTTTCAAATGCCTATGAGAATTTGGCCCTCTCTGCTTTCCTGCGGACTCCATCCTCAAAAGGACCTTTTTTCGCTTTCGGCAACCTCAGGAGCAAAAAAGACAAACGTCCAGGTTTTGCTGCCACAGCAAAGGTGCCAGCGGGGAAAAGTGATGCTGGTCCTCATTGCCTCCTGGAACCTCTTCAAATGCCCCAGACAATTTGGCCCTCTCTGCTTTCCTGCGGACTCCATCCTCAAAAGCACCTGTTTTCGCTTTCGGCAACCTCCGGAGCAAAAAAGACAAACGTCCAGGTTTTGCTGCCACAGCAAAGGTGCCAGCGGGGAAAAGTGATGCTGGTCCTCATTGCCTCCTGGAACCCTTTCAAATGCCCCAGACAATTTGGCCCTCCCTGCTTTACTGCGGACTCCATCCTCAAAAGCACCTTTTTTCGCTTTCGGCAGCCTCCGGAGCAAAAAAGACAAACGTCCAGCTTTTGCTGCCACAGCAAAGGTGCCAACGGGGAAAAGTGATGCTGATCCTCACTGCCTCCTGGAACCCCTTCAAATGCCACAGACAATTTGGCCCTCTCTGCTTTCCTGCGGACTCCATCCTCAAAAGCACCTGTTTTCGCTTTCGGCATCCTCCGGAGCAAAAAAGACAAACGTCCAGCTTTTGCTGCCACAGCAAAGGTGCCAGCGGGGAAAAGTAATGCTGGTTCTCACTGCCTCCTGGAACGCTTTCAAATGCCTCAGAGAATTTGGCCCTCTCTGCTTTCCTGCGGACTCCATCTTCAAAAGCACCTTTTTTCGCTTTCGGCAACCTCAGGAGCAAAAAAGACAAACGTCCAGGTTTTGCTGTCACAGCAAAGGTGCCAGCGGGGAAAAGTAATGCTGGTTCTCACTGCCTCCTGGAACCCTTTCAAATGCCACAGACAATTTGGCCCTCTCTGCTTTCCTGCGGACTCCATCCTCAAAAGCACCATTTTTCGCTTTCGGCATCCTCCGGAGCAAAAAAGACAAACGTCCAGCTTTTGCTGCCACAGCAAAGGTGCCAGCGGGGAAAAGTGATGCTGGTCCTCATTGCCTCCTGGAACCTCTTCAAATGCCCCAGACAATTTGGCCCTCTCTGCTTTCCTGCGGACTCCATCCTCAAAAGCACCTTTTTTCGCTTTCGGCAACGTCAGGAGCAAAAAAGACAAACGTCCAGGTTTTGCTGCCACAGCAAAGGTGCCAGCGGGGAAAAGTGATGCTGGTCCTCATTGCCTCCTGGAACGCTTTCAAATGCCTCAGAGAATTTGGCCCTCTCTGCTTTCCTGCGGACTCCATCCTCAAAAGCACCTTTTTTCGCTTTCGGCAACCTCAGGAGCAAAAAAGACAAACGTCCAGGTTTTGCTGCCACAGCAAAGGTGCCAGCGGGGAAAAGTAATGCTGGTCCTCATTGCCTCCTGGAACCCTTTCAAATGCCCCAGACAATTTGGCCCTCCCTGCTTTACTGCGGACTCCATCCTCAAAAGCACCTTTTTTCGCTTTCGGCAGCCTCCGGAGCAAAAAAGACAAACGTCCAGCTTTTGCTGCCACAGCAAAGGTGCCAACGGGGAAAAGTGATGCTGGTCCTCACTGCCTCCTGGAACCCCTTCAAATGCCCCAGACAATTTCGCCCTCTCTGCTTTCCTGCGGACTCCATCCTCAAAAGCACCTGTTTTCGCTTTCGGCATCCTCCGGAGCAAAAAAGACAAACGTCCAGGTTTTGCTGCCACAGCAAAGGTGCCAGCGGGGAAAAGTAATGCTGGTTCTCACTGCCTCCTGGAACCCTTTCAAATGCCTCAGAGAATTTGGCCCTCTCTGCTTTCCTGCGGACTCCATCCTCAAAAGCACCTTTTTTCGCTTTCGGCAACCTCAGGAGCAAAAAAGACAAACGTCCAGGTTTTGCTGTCACAGCAAAGGTGCCAGCGGGGAAAAGTAATGCTGGTTCTCACTGCCTCCTGGAACCCTTTCAAATGCCACAGACAATTTCGCCCTCTCTGCTTTCCTGCGGACTCCATCCTCAAAAGCACCATTTTTCGCTTTCGGCATCCTCCGGAGCAAAAAAGACAAACGTCCAGCTTTTGCTGCCACAGCAAAGGTGCCAGCGGGGAAAAGTGATCCTGGTCCTCATTGCCTCCTGGAACCTCTTCAAATGCCACAGACAATTTGGCCCTCTCTGCATTCCTGCGGACTCCATCCTCAAAAGCACCTGTTTTCTCTTTCGGCAACCTCCGGAGCAAAAAAGACAAACGTCCAGCTTTTGCTGCCACAGCAAAGGTGCCAGCGGGGAAAAGTAATGCTGGTTCTCACTGCCTCCTGGAACCCTTTCAAATGCCACAGACAATTTGGCCCTCTCTGCTTTCCTGCGGACTCCATCCTCAAAAGCACCTGTTTTCGCTTTCGGCATCCTCCGGGGCAAAAAAGACAAACGTCCAGGTTTTGCTGCCACAGCAAAGGTGACAGCGGGGAAAAGTAATGCTGGTTCTCACTGCCTCCTGGAACCCTTTCAAATGCCTATGAGAATTTGGCCCTCTCTGCTTTCCTGCGGACTCCATCTTCAAAAGCACCTTTTTTCGCTTTCGGCAACCTCAGGAGCAAAAAAGACAAACGTCCAGGTTTTGCTGTCACAGCAAAGGTGCCAGCGGGGAAAAGTAATGCTGGTTCTCACTGCCTCCTGGAACCCTTTCAAATGCCACAGACAATTTGGCCCTCTCTGCTTTCCTGCGGACTCCATCCTCAAAAGCACCTTTTTTCGCTTTCGGCATCCTCCGGAGCAAAAAAGACAAACGTCCAGGTTTTGCTGCCACAGCAAAGGTGCCAGCGGGGAAAAGTGATCCTGGTCCTCATTGCCTCCTGGAACCTCTTCAAATGCCACAGACAATTTGGCCCTCTCTGCATTCCTGCGGACTCCATCCTCAAAAGCACCTGTTTTCTCTTTCGGCAGCCTCCGGAGCAAAAAAGACAAACGTCCAGGTTTTGCTGCCACAGCAAAGGTGCCAACGGGGAAAAGTGATGCTGGTCCTCACTGCCTCCTGGAACCCCTTCAAATGCCCCAGACAATTTGGCCCTCTCTGCTTTCCTGCGGACTCCATCCTCAAAAGCACCTGTTTTCGCTTTCGGCAGCCTCCGGAGCAAAAAAGACAAACGTCCAGCTTTTGCTGCCACAGCAAAGGTGCCAACGGGGAAAAGTGATGCTGATCCTCACTGCCTCCTGGAACCCCTTCAAATGCCACAGACAATTTGGCCCTCTCTGCTTTCCTGCTGACTCCATCCTCAAAAGCACCTGTTTTCGCTTTCGGCAACCTCAGGAGCAAAAAAGACAAACGTCCAGGTTTTGCTGCCACAGCAAAGGTGCCAGCGGGGAAAAGTGATGCTGGTCCTCATTGCCTCCTGGAACCTCTTCAAATGCCCCAGACAATTTGGCCCTCTCTGCTTTCCTGCGGACTCCATCCTCAAAAGCACCTGTTTTCGCTTTCGGCAACCTCCGGAGCAAAAAAGACAAACGTCCAGCTTTTGCTGCCACAGCAAAGGTGCCAACGGGGAAAAGTGATGCTGGTCCTCACTGCCTCCTGGAACCCCTTCAAATGCCCCAGACAATTTCGCCCTCTCTGCTTTCCTGCGGACTCCATCCTCAAAAGCACCTGTTTTCGCTTTCGGCATCCTCCGGAGCAAAAAAGACAAACGTCCAGCTTTTGCTGCCACAGCAAAGGTGCCAGCGGGGAAAAGTAATGCTGGTTCTCACTGCCTCCTGGAACGCTTTCAAATGCCTCAGAGAATTTGGCCCTCTCTGCTTTCCTGCGGACTCCATCTTCAAAAGCACCTTTTTTCGCTTTCGGCAACCTCAGGAGCAAAAAAGACAAACGTCCAGGTTTTGCTGTCACAGCAAAGGTGCCAGCGGGGAAAAGTAATGCTGGTTCTCACTGCCTCCTGGAACCCTTTCAAATGCCACAGACAATTTGGCCCTCTCTGCTTTCCTGCGGACTCCATCCTCAAAAGCACCATTTTTCGCTTTCGGCATCCTCCGGAGCAAAAAAGACAAACGTCCAGCTTTTGCTGCCACAGCAAAGGTGCCAGCGGGGAAAAGTGATCCTGGTTCTCACTGCCTCCTGGAACCCTTTCAAATGCCACAGACAATTTGGCCCTCTCTGCTTTCCTGCGGACTCCATCCTCAAAAGCACCTGTTTTCGCTTTCGGCATCCTCCGGAGCAAAAAAGACAAACGTCCAGGTTTTGCTGCCACAGCAAAGGTGACAGCGGGGAAAAGTAATGCTGGTTCTCACTGCCTCCTGGAACCCTTTCAAATGCCTATGAGAATTTGGCCCTCTCTGCTTTCCTGCGGACTCCATCTTCAAAAGCACCTTTTTTCGCTTTCGGCAACCTCAGGAGCAAAAAAGACAAACGTCCAGGTTTTGCTGTCACAGCAAAGGTGCCAGCGGGGAAAAGTAATGCTGGTTCTCACTGCCTCCTGGAACCCTTTCAAATGCCACAGACAATTTGGCCCTCTCTGCTTTCCTGCGGACTCCATCCTCAAAAGCACCTTTTTTCGCTTTCGGCATCCTCCGGAGCAAAAAAGACAAACGTCCAGGTTTTGCTGCCACAGCAAAGGTGCCAGCGGGGAAAAGTGATCCTGGTCCTCATTGCCTCCTGGAACCTCTTCAAATGCCACAGACAATTTGGCCCTCTCTGCATTCCTGCGGACTCCATCCTCAAAAGCACCTGTTTTCTCTTTCGGCAGCCTCCGGAGCAAAAAAGACAAACGTCCAGGTTTTGCTGCCACAGCAAAGGTGCCAACGGGGAAAAGTGATGCTGGTCCTCACTGCCTCCTGGAACCCCTTCAAATGCCCCAGACAATTTGGCCCTCTCTGCTTTCCTGCGGACTCCATCCTCAAAAGCACCTGTTTTCGCTTTCGGCAGCCTCCGGAGCAAAAAAGACAAACGTCCAGCTTTTGCTGCCACAGCAAAGGTTCCAACGGGGAAAAGTGATGCTGATCCTCACTGCCTCCTGGAACCCCTTCAAATGCCACAGACAATTTGGCCCTCTCTGCTTTCCTGCGGACTCCATCCTCAAAAGCACCTGTTTTCGCTTTCGGCCACCTCAGGAGCAAAAAAGACAAACGTCCAGGTTTTGCTGCCACAGCAAAGGTGCCAGCGGGGAAAAGTGATGCTGGTCCTCATTGCCTCCTGGAACCTCTTCAAATGCCCCAGACAATTTGGCCCTCTCTGCTTTCCTGCGGACTCCATCCTCAAAAGCACCTGTTTTCGCTTTCGGCAACCTCCGGAGCAAAAAAGACAAACGTCCAGCTTTTGCTGCCACAGCAAAGGTGCCAACGGGGAAAAGTGATGCTGGTCCTCACTGCCTCCTGGAACCCCTTCAAATGCCCCAGACAATTTCGCCCTCTCTGCTTTCCTGCGGACTCCATCCTCAAAAGCACCTGTTTTCGCTTTCGGCATCCTCCGGAGCAAAAAAGACAAACGTCCAGCTTTTGCTGCCACAGCAAAGGTGCCAGCGGGGAAAAGTAATGCTGGTTCTCACTGCCTCCTGGAACGCTTTCAAATGCCTCAGAGAATTTGGCCCTCTCTGCTTTCCTGCGGACTCCATCTTCAAAAGCACCTTTTTTCGCTTTCGGCAACCTCAGGAGCAAAAAAGACAAACGTCCAGGTTTTGCTGTCACAGCAAAGGTGCCAGCGGGGAAAAGTAATGCTGGTTCTCACTGCCTCCTGGAACCCTTTCAAATGCCACAGACAATTTGGCCCTCTCTGCTTTCCTGCGGACTCCATCCTCAAAAGCACCATTTTTCGCTTTCGGCATCCTCCGGAGCAAAAAAGACAAACGTCCAGCTTTTGCTGCCACAGCAAAGGTGCCAGCGGGGAAAAGTGATCCTGGTTCTCACTGCCTCCTGGAACCCTTTCAAATGCCACAGACAATTTGGCCCTCTCTGCTTTCCTGCGGACTCCATCCTCAAAAGCACCTGTTTTCGCTTTCGGCAACCTCCGGAGCAAAAAAGACAAACATCCAGCTTTTGCTGCCACAGCAAAGGTGCCAGCGGGGAAAAGTGATGCTGGTCCTCATTGCCTCCTGGAACCTCTTCAAATGCCCCAGACAATTTGGCCCTCTCTGCTTTCCTGCGGACTCCATCCTCAAAAGCACCTGTTTTCGCTTTCGGCAGCCTCCGGAGCAAAAAAGACAAACGTCCAGGTTTTGCTGCCACAGCAAAGGTGACAGCGGGGAAAAGTAATGCTGGTTCTCACTGCCTCCTGGAACCCCTTCAAATGCCACAGACAATTTGGCCCTCTCTGCTTTCCTGCGGACTCCATCCTCAAAAGCACCTTTTTTCGCTTTCGGCATCCTCCGGAGCAAAAAAGACAAACGTCCAGCTTTTGCTGCCACAGCAAAGGTGCCAGCGGGGAAAAGTAATGCTGGTTCTCACTGTCTCCTGGAACCCTTTCAAATGCCCCAGACAATTTGGCCCTCTCTGCTTTCCTGCGGACTCCATCCTCAAAAGCACCTGTTTTCACTTTCGGCGCCCTCCGGTGGTAAAAAGACAAACGTCCAGCTTTTGCTGCCACAGCAAAGGTGCCAGCGGGGAAAAGTGATGCTGGTCCTCATTGCCTCCTGGAACCCTTTCAAATGCCCCAGACAATTTGGCCCTCCCTGCTTTACTGCGGACTCCATCCTCAAAAGCACCTTTTTTCGCTTTCGGCAGCCTCCGGAGCAAAAAAAGACAAACGTCCAGCTTGTGCTGCCACAGCAAAGGTGCCAGCGGGGAAAAGTAATGCTGGTTCTCACTGCCTCCTGGAACCCTTTCAAATGCCACAGACAATTTGGCCCTCTCTGATTTCCTGCAGACTCCATCCTCAAAAGCACCTTTTTTCGCTTTCGGCCACCTCCGGAGCAAAAAAGACAAACGTCCAGCTTTTGCTGCCACAGCAAAGGTGCCAGCGGGGAAAAGTGATGCTGGTCCTCACTGCCTCCTGGAACCCCTTCAAATGCCACAGACAATTTGGCCCTCTCTGCTTTCCTGCGGACTCCATCCTCAAAAGCACCTTTTTTCGCTTTCGGCAACCTCAGGAGCAAAAAAGACAAACGTCCAGGTTTTGCTGCCACAGCAAAGGTGCCAGCGGGGAAAAGTGATGCTGGTCCTCATTGCCTCCTGGAACCTCTTCAAATGCCCCAGACAATTTGGCCCTCTCTGCTTTCCTGCGGACTCCATCCTCAAAAGCACCTGTTTTCGCTTTCGGCAGCCTCCGGAGCAAAAAAGACAAACGTCCAGCTTTTGCTGCCACAGCAAAGGTGCCAACGGGGAAAAGTGATGCTGGTCCTCACTGCCTCCTGGAACCCCTTCAAATGCCCCAGACAATTTGGCCCTCTCTGCTTTCCTGCGGACTCCATCCTCAAAAGCACCTGTTTTCGCTTTCGGCATCCTCCGGAGCAAAAAAGACAAACGTCCAGCTTTTGCTGCCACAGCAAAGGTGCCAGCGGGGAAAAGTAATGCTGGTTCTCACTGCCTCCTGGAACGCTTTCAAATGCCTCAGAGAATTTGGCCCTCTCTGCTTTCCTGCGGACTCCATCCTCAAAAGCACCTGTTTTCGCTTTCGGCAACCTCAGGAGCAAAAAAGACAAACGTCCAGGTTTTGCTGTCACAGCAAAGGTGCCAGCGGGGAAAAGTAATGCTGGTTCTCACTGCCTCCTGGAACCCTTTCAAATGCCACAGACAATTTGGCCCTCCCTGCTTTCCTGCGGACTCCATCCTCAAAAGCACCATTTTTCGCTTTCGGCATCCTCCGGAGCAAAAAAGACAAACGTCCAGCTTTTGCTGCCACAGCAAAGGTGCCAGCGGGGAAAAGTGATCCTGGTCCTCATTGCCTCCTGGAACCTCTTCAAATGCCACAGACAATTTGGCCCTCTCTGCATTCCTGCGGACTCCATCCTCAAAAGCACCTGTTTTCGCTTTCGGCATCCTCCGGAGCAAAAAAGACAAACGTCCAGCTTTTGCTGCCACAGCAAAGGTGCCAGCGGGGAAAAGTAATGCTGGTTCTCACTGCCTCCTGGAACCCTTTCAAATGCCACAGACAATTTGGCCCTCTCTGCTTTCCTGCGGACTCCATCCTCAAAAGGACCTTTTTTCGCTTTCGGCCATCTCCGGAGCAAAAAAGACAAACGTCCAGCTTTTGCTGCCACAGCAAAGGTGCCAGCGGGGAAAAGTAATGCTGGTTCTCACTGCCTCCTGGAACCCTTTCAAATGCCACAGACAATTTGGCCCTCTCTGCTTTCCTGCGGACTCCATCCTCAAAAGCACCATTTTTCGCTTTCGGCATCCTCCGGAGCAAAAAAGACAAACGTCCAGCTTTTGCTGCCACAGCAAAGGTGCCAACGGGGAAAAGTGATGCTGGTCCTCACTGCCTCCTGGAACCCCTTCAAATGCCCCAGACAATTTCGCCCTCTCTGCTTTCCTGCGGACTCCATCCTCAAAAGCACCTGTTTTCGCTTTCGGCATCCTCCGGAGCAAAAAAGACAAACGTCCAGGTTTTGCTGCCACAGCAAAGGTGCCAGCGGGGAAAAGTAATGCTGGTTCTCACTGCCTCCTGGAACCCTTTCAAATGCCTCAGAGAATTTGGCCCTCTCTGCTTTCCTGCGGACTCCATCCTCAAAAGCACCTTTTTTCGCTTTCGGCAACCTCAGGAGCAAAAAAGACAAACGTCCAGGTTTTCCTGTCACAGCAAAGGTGCCAGGGGGGAAAAGTAATGCTGGTTCTCACTGCCTCCTGGAACCCTTTCAAATGCCACAGACAATTTGGCCCTCTCTGCTTTCCTGCGGACTCCATCCTCAAAAGCACCATTTTTCGCTTTCGGCATCCTCCGGAGCAAAAAAGACAAACGTCCAGGTTTTGCTGCCACAGCAAAGGTGCCAGCGGGGAAAAGTGATCCTGGTCCTCATTGCCTCCTGGAACCTCTTCAAATGCCACAGACAATTTGGCCCTCTCTGCATTCCTGCGGACTCCATCCTCAAAAGCACCTGTTTTCTCTTTCGGCAACCTCCGGAGCAAAAAAGACAAACGTCCAGCTTTTGCTGCCACAGCAAAGGTGCCAGCGGGGAAAAGTAATGCTGGTTCTCACTGCCTCCTGGAACCCTTTCAAATGCCACAGACAATTTGGCCCTCTCTGCTTTCCTGCGGACTCCATCCTCAAAAGCACCTGTTTTCGCTTTCGGCATCCTCCGGAGCAAAAAAGACAAACGTCCAGGTTTTGCTGCCACAGCAAAGGTGACAGCGGGGAAAAGTAATGCTGGTTCTCACTGCCTCCTGGAACCCTTTCAAATGCCTATGAGAATTTGGCCCTCTCTGCTTTCCTGCGGACTCCATCTTCAAAAGCACCTTTTTTCGCTTTCGGCAACCTCAGGAGCAAAAAAGACAAACGTCCAGGTTTTGCTGTCACAGCAAAGGTGCCAGCGGGGAAAAGTAATGCTGGTTCTCATTGCCTCCTGGAACCCTTTCAAATGCCCCAGACAATTTGGCCCTCTCTGCTTTCCTGCGGACTCCATCCTCAAAAGCACCTTTTTTCGCTTTCGGCATCCTCCGGAGCAAAAAAGACAAACGTCCAGGTTTTGCTGCCACAGCAAAGGTGCCAGCGGGGAAAAGTGATCCTGGTCCTCATTGCCTCCTGGAACCTCTTCAAATGCCACAGACAATTTGGCCCTCTCTGCATTCCTGCGGACTCCATCCTCAAAAGCACCTGTTTTCTCTTTCGGCAGCCTCCGGAGCAAAAAAGACAAACGTCCAGCTTTTGCTGCCACAGCAAAGGTGCCAACGGGGAAAAGTGATGCTGGTCCTCACTGCCTCCTGGAACCCCTTCAAATGCCCCAGACAATTTGGCCCTCTCTGCTTTCCTGCGGACTCCATCCTCAAAAGCACCTGTTTTCGCTTTCGGCAGCCTCCGGAGCAAAAAAGACAACCGTCCAGGTTTTCCTGCCACAGCAAAGGTGCCAACGGGGAAAAGTGATGCTGATCCTCACTGCCTCCTGGAACCCCTTCAAATGCCACAGACAATTTGGCCCTCTCTGCTTTCCTGCTGACTCCATCCTCAAAAGCACCTGTTTTCGCTTTCGGCAACCTCAGGAGCAAAAAAGACAAACGTCCAGGTTTTGCTGCCACAGCAAAGGTGCCAGCGGGGAAAAGTGATGCTGGTCCTCATTGCCTCCTGGAACCTCTTCAAATGCCCCAGACAATTTGGCCCTCTCTGCTTTCCTGCGGACTCCATCCTCAAAAGCACCTGTTTTCGCTTTCGGCAACCTCCGGAGCAAAAAAGACAAACGTCCAGCTTTTGCTGCCACAGCAAAGGTGCCAACGGGGAAAAGTGATGCTGGTCCTCACTGCCTCCTGGAACCCCTTCAAATGCCCCAGACAATTTCGCCCTCTCTGCTTTCCTGCGGACTCCATCCTCAAAAGCACCTGTTTTCGCTTTCGGCATCCTCCGGAGCAAAAAAGACAAACGTCCAGCTTTTGCTGCCACAGCAAAGGTGCCAGCGGGGAAAAGTAATGCTGGTTCTCACTGTCTCCTGGAACCCTTTCAAATGCCCCAGACAATTTGGCCCTCTCTGCTTTCCTGCGGACTCCATCCTCAAAAGCACCATTTTTCGCTTTCGGCATCCTCCGGTGGTAAAAAGACAAACGTCCAGCTTTTGCTGCCACAGCAAAGGTGCCAGCGGGGAAAAGTGATGCTGGTCCTCATTGCCTCCTGGAACCCTTTCAAATGCCCCAGACAATTTGGCCCTCCCTGCTTTACTGCGGACTCCATCCTCAAAAGCACCTTTTTTCGCTTTCGGCAGCCTCCGGAGCAAAAAAAGACAAACGTCCAGCTTGTGCTGCCACAGCAAAGGTGCCAGCGGGGAAAAGTAATGCTGGTTCTCACTGCCTCCTGGAACCCCTTCAAATGCCACAGACAATTTGGCCCTCTCTGATTTCCTGCAGACTCCATCCTCAAAAGCACCTTTTTTCGCTTTCGGCCACCTCCGGAGCAAAAAAGACAAACGTCCAGCTTTTGCTGCCACAGCAAAGGTGCCAGCGGGGAAAAGTGATGCTGGTCCTCACTGCCTCCTGGAACCCCTTCAAATGCCACAGACAATTTGGCCCTCTCTGCTTTCCTGCGGACTCCATCCTCAAAAGCACCTTTTTTCGCTTTCGGCAACCTCAGGAGCAAAAAAGACAAACGTCCAGGTTTTGCTGCCACAGCAAAGGTGCCAGCGGGGAAAAGTGATGCTGGTCCTCATTGCCTCCTGGAACCTATTCAAATGCCCCAGACAATTTGGCCCTCTCTGCTTTCCTGCGGACTCCATCCTCAAAAGCACCTGTTTTCGCTTTCGGCAGCCTCCGGAGCAAAAAAGACAAACGTCCAGCTTTTGCTGCCACAGCAAAGGTGCCAACGGGGAAAAGTGATGCTGGTCCTCACTGCCTCCTGGAACCCCTTCAAATGCCCCAGACAATTTCGCCCTCTCTGCTTTCCTGCGGACTCCATCCTCAAAAGCACCTGTTTTCGCTTTCGGCATCCTCCGGAGCAAAAAAGACAAACGTCCAGCTTTTGCTGCCACAGCAAAGGTGCCAGCGGGGAAAAGTAATGCTGGTTCTCACTGCCTCCTGGAACGCTTTCAAATGCCTCAGAGAATTTGGCCCTCTCTGCTTTCCTGCGGACTCCATCCTCAAAAGCACCTGTTTTCGCTTTCGGCAACCTCAGGAGCAAAAAAGACAAACGTCCAGGTTTTGCTGTCACAGCAAAGGTGCCAGCGGGGAAAAGTAATGCTGGTTCTCACTGCCTCCTGGAACCCTTTCAAATGCCACAGACAATTTGGCCCTCTCTGCTTTCCTGCGGACTCCATCCTCAAAAGCACCATTTTTCGCTTTCGGCATCCTCCGGAGCAAAAAAGACAAACGTCCAGGTTTTGCTGCCACAGCAAAGGTGCCAGCGGGGAAAAGTGATCCTGGTCCTCATTGCCTCCTGGAACCTCTTCAAATGCCACAGACAATTTGGCCCTCTCTGCATTCCTGCGGACTCCATCCTCAAAAGCACCTGTTTTCTCTTTCGGCAACCTCCGGAGCAAAAAAGACAAACGTCCAGCTTTTGCTGCCACAGCAAAGGTGCCAGCGGGGAAAAGTAATGCTGGTTCTCACTGCCTCCTGGAACCCTTTCAAATGCCACAGACAATTTGGCCCTCTCTGCTTTCCTGCGGACTCCATCCTCAAAAGGACCTTTTTTCGCTTTCGGCCATCTCCGGAGCAAAAAAGACAAACGTCCAGGTTTTGCTGTCACAGCAAAGGTGCCAGCGGGGAAAAGTAATGCTGGTTCTCACTGCCTCCTGGAACCCTTTCAAATGCCACAGACAATTTGGCCCTCTCTGCTTTCCTGCGGACTCCATCCTCAAAAGCACCATTTTTCGCTTTCGGCATCCTCCGGAGCAAAAAAGACAAACGTCCAGCTTTTGTTGCCACAGCAAAGGTGCCAGCGGGGAAAAGTGATCCTGGTCCTCATTGCCTCCTGGAACCTCTTCAAATGCCACAGACAATTTGGCCCTCTCTGCATTCCTGCGGACTCCATCCTCAAAAGCACCTGTTTTCGCTTTCGGCAACCTCCGGAGCAAAAAAGACAAACGTCCAGCTTTTGCTGCCACAGCAAAGGTGCCAGCGGGGAAAAGTAATGCTGGTTCTCACTGCCTCCTGGAACCCTTTCAAATGCCCCAGACAATTTGGCCCTCTCTGCTTTCCTGCGGACTACATCCTCAAAAGCACCTGTTTTCGCTTTCGGCAACCTCCGGAGCAAAAAAGACAACCGTCCAGGTTTTCCTGTCACAGCAAAGGTGCCAGGGGGGAAAAGTAATGCTGGTTCTCACTGCCTCCTGGAACCCTTTCAAATGCCACAGACAATTTGGCCCTCTCTGCTTTACTGCGGACTCCATCCTCAAAAGCACCATTTTTCGCTTTCGGCATCCTCAGTAGCAAAAAAGACAAACGTCCAGCTTTTGCTGCAACAGCAAAGGTGCCAGCGGGGAAAAGTAATGCTGGTTCTCACTGCCTCCTAGAACGCTTTCAAATGCCCCAGACAATTTGGCCCTCTCTGCTTTCCTGCGGACTCCATCCTCAAAAGCAACTTTTTTCGCTTTCGGCATCCTCCGGAGCAAAAAAGACAAACGTCCAGGTTTTGCTGTCACAGCAAAGGTTCCAGCGGGGAAAAGTAATGCTGGTTCTCACTGCCTCCTGGAACCCTTTCAAATGCCCCAGACAATTTGGCCCTCTCTGCTTTCCTGCGGACTCCATCCTCAAAAGCACCATTTTTCGCTTTCGGCATCCTCAGGAGCAAAAAAGACAAACGTCCAGGTTTTGCTGCCACAGCAAAGGTGCCAGCGGGGAAAAGTAATGCTGGTTCTCACTGCCTCCTGGAACCTCTTCAAATGCCACAGACAATTTGGCCCTCTCTGCATTCCTGCGGACTCCATCCTCAAAAGCACCTTTTTTCGCTTTCGGCCACCTCCGGAGCAAAAAAGACAAACGTCCAGCTTTTGCTGCCACAGCAAAGGTGCCAGCGGGGAAAAGTGATGCTGGTCCTCATTGCCTCCTGGAACCCTTTCAAATGCCCAAGACAATTTGGCCCTCCCTGCTTTACTGCGGACTCCATCCTCAAAAGCACCTTTTTTCGCTTTCGGCAACCTCCGGAGCAAAAAAGACAAACGTCCAGCTTTTGCTGCCACAGCAAAGGTGCCAGCGGGGAAAAGTGATGCTGGTCCTCATTGCCTCCTGGAACCCTTTCAAATGCCCCAGAGAATTTGGCCCTCTCTGCTTTCCTGCGGACTCCATCCTCAAAAGCACCTGTTTTCGCTTTCGGCAACCTCAGGAGCAAAAAAGACAAACGTCCAGGTTTTGCTGTCACAGCAAAGGTGCCAGCGGGGAAAAGTAATGCTGGTTCTCACTGCCTCCTGGAACCCTTTCAAATGCCACAGACAATTTGGCCCTCTCTGCTTTCCTGCGGACTCCATCCTCAAAAGCACCTGTTTTCGCTTTCGGCATACTCCGGAGCAAAAAAGACAAACGTCCAGCTTTTGCTGCCACAGCAAAGGTGCCAGCGGGGAAAAGTGATCCTGGTCCTCATTGCCTCCTGGAACCTCTTCAAATGCCACAGACAATTTGGCCCTCTCTGCTTTCCTGCGGACTCCATCCTCAAAAGCACCTGTTTTCTCTTTCGGCAACCTCCGGAGCAAAAAAGACAAACGTCCAGCTTTTGCTGCCACAGCAAAGGTGCCAGCGGGGAAAAGTAATGCGGGTTCTCACTGCCTCCTGGAACCCTTTCAAATGCCACAGACAATTTGGCCCTCTCTGCTTTCCTGCGGACTCCATCCTCAAAAGCACCTGTTTTCGCTTTCGGCAACCTCCGGAGCAAAAAAGACAAACATCCAGCTTTTGCTGCCACAGCAAAGGTGCCAGCGGGGAAAAGTGACGCTGGTCCTCATTGCCTCCTGGAACCTCTTCAAATGCCCAAGACAATTTGGCCCTCCCTGCTTTACTGCGGACTCCATCCTCAAAAGCACCTTTTTTCGCTTTCGGCAACCTCCGGAGCAAAAAAGACAAACGTCCAGGTTTTGCTGCCACAGCAAAGGTGCCAGCGGGGAAAAGTGATGCTGGTCCTCATTGCCTCCTGGAACCCTTTCAAATGCCCCAGAGAATTTGGCCCTCTCTGCTTTCCTGCGGACTCCATCCTCAAAAGCACCTGTTTTCGCTTTCGGCAACCTCAGGAGCAAAAAAGACAAACGTCCAGGTTTTGCTGTCACAGCAAAGGTGCCAGCGGGGAAAAGTAATGCTGGTTCTCACTGCCTCCTGGAACCCTTTCAAATGCCACAGACAATTTGGCCCTCTCTGCTTTCCTGCGGACTCCATCCTCAAAAGCACCTGTTTTCGCTTTCGGCATCCTCCGGAGCAAAAAAGACAAACGTCCAGCTTTTGCTGCCACAGCAAAGGTGCCAGCGGGGAAAAGTGATCCTGGTCCTCATTGCCTCCTGGAACCTCTTCAAATGCCACAGACAATTTGGCCCTCTCTGCTTTACTGCGGACTCCATCCTCAAAAGCACCTGTTTTCTCTTTCGGCAACCTCCGGAGCAAAAAAGACAAACGTCCAGCTTTTGCTGCCACAGCAAAGGTGCCAGCGGGGAAAAGTAATGCGGGTTCTCACTGCCTCCTGGAACCCTTTCAAATGCCACAGACAATTTGGCCCTCTCTGCTTTCCTGCGGACTCCATCCTCAAAAGCACCTGTTTTCGCTTTCGGCAACCTCCGGAGCAAAAAAGACAAACATCCAGCTTTTGCTGCCACAGCAAAGGTGCCAGCGGGGAAAAGTGATGCTGGTCCTCATTGCCTCCTGGAACCTCTTCAAATGCCCCAGACAATTTGGCCCTCTCTGCTTTCCTGCGGACTCCATCCTCAAAAGCACCTGTTTTCGCTTTCGGCAGCCTCCGGAGCAAAAAAGACAAACGTCCAGGTTTTGCTGTCACAGCAAAGGTGCCAGCGGGGAAAAGTAATGCTGGTTCTCACTGCCTCCTGGAACTCTTTCAAATGCCACAGACAATTTGGCCCTCTCTGCTTTCCTGCGGACTCCATCCTCAAAAGCACCATTTTTCGCTTTCGGCAACGTCAGGAGCAAAAAAGACAAACGTCCAGGTTTTGCTGCCACAGCAAAGGTGCCAGCGGGGAAAAGTGATGCTGGTTCTCACTGCCTCCTGGAACCCTTTCAAATGCCCCAGACAATTTGACCCTCTCTGCTTTCCTGCGGACTCCATCCTCAAAAGCACCTTTTTTCGCTTTCGGCAACCTCCGGAGCAAAAAAGACAAACGTCCAGCTTTTGCTGCCACAGCAAAGGTGCCACCGGAGAAAAGTAATGCTGGTTCTCACTGTCTCCTCGGACCCTTTCAAATGCGCCAGACAATTTGGCCCTCTCTGCTTTACTGCGGACTCCATCCTCAAAAGCACCTGTTTTCACTGTCGGCGCCCTCCGGTGGTAAAAAGACAAACGTCCAGCTTTTGCTGCCACAGCAAAGGTGCCAGCGGGGAAAAGTGATGCTGGTCCTCACTGCCTCCTGGAACCCCTTCAAATGCCACAGACAATTTGGCCCTCTCTGCTTTCCTGCGGACTCCATCCTCAAAAGCACCTTTTTTCGCTTTCGGCACCCTCCGGAGCAAAAAAAGACAAACGTCCAGCTTGTGCTGCCACAGCAAAGGTGCCAGCGGGGAAAAGTAATGCTGGTTCTCACTGCCTCCTGGAACCCTTTCAAATGCCACAGACAATTTGGCCCTCTCTGATTTCCTGCAGACTCCATCCTCAAAAGCACCTTGTTTCGCTTTCGGCCACCTCCGGAGCAAAAAAGACAAACGTCCAGCTTTTGCTGCCACAGCAAAGGTGCCAGCGGGGAAAAGTGATGCTGGTCCTCACTGCCTCCTGGAACCCCTTCAAATGCCACAGACAATTTGGCCCTCTCTGCTTTCCTGCGGACTCCATCCTCAAAAGCACCTTTTTTCGCTTTCGGCAACGTCAGGAGCAAAAAAGACAAACGTCCAGGTTTTGCTGCCACAGCAAAGGTGCCAGCGGGGAAAAGTGATGCTGGTCCTCATTGCCTCCTGGAACCTCTTCAAATGCCCCAGACAATTTGGCCCTCTCTGCTTTCCTGCGGACTCCATCCTCAAAAGCACCTGTTTTCGCTTTCGGCAACCTCCGGAGCAAAAAAGACAAACGTCCAGCTTTTGCTGCCACAGCAAAGGTGCCAGCGGGGAAAAGTGATGCTGGTCCTCATTGCCTCCTGGAACCCTTTCAAATGCCCCAGACAATTTGGCCCTCTCTGCTTTACTGCGGACTCCATCCTCAAAAGCAACTTTTTTCGCTTTCGGCAGCCTCCGGAGCAAAAAAGACAAACGTCCAGCTTTTGCTGCCACAGCAAAGGTGCCAACGGGGAAAAGTGATGCTGGTCCTCACTGCCTCCTGGAACCCCTTCAAATGCCCCAGACAATTTGGCCCTCTCTGCTTTCCTGCGGACTCCATCCTCAAAAGCACCTGTTTTCGCTTTCGGCATCCTCCGGAGCAAAAAAGACAAACGTCCAGGTTTTGCTGCCACAGCAAAGGTGCCAGCGGGGAAAAGTAATGCTGGTTCTCACTGCCTCCTGGAACGCTTTCAAATGCCTCAGAGAATTTGGCCCTCTCTGCTTTCCTGCGGACTCCATCCTCAAAAGCACCTTTTTTCGCTTTCGGCAACCTCAGGAGCAAAAAAGACAAACGTCCAGGTTTTGCTGTCACAGCAAAGGTGCCAGCGGGGAAAAGTAATGCTGGTTCTCACTGCCTCCTGGAACCCTTTCAAATGCCACAGACAATTTGACCCTCTCTGCTTTCCTGCGGACTCCATCCTCAAAAGCACCATTTTTCGCTTTCGGCATCCTCCGGAGCAAAAAAGACAAACGTCCAGGTTTTGCTGCCACAGCAAAGGTGCCAGCGGGGAAAAGTGATCCTGGTCCTCATTGCCTCCTGGAACCTCTTCAAATGCCACAGACAATTTGGCCCTCTCTGCATTCCTGCGGACTCCATCCTCAAAAGCACCTGTTTTCTCTTTCGGCAACCTCCGGAGCAAAAAAGACAAACGTCCAGCTTTTGCTGCCACAGCAAAGGTGCCAGCGGGGAAAAGTAATGCTGGTTCTCACTGCCTCCTGGAACCCTTTCAAATGCCACAGACAATTTGGCCCTCTCTGCTTTCCTGCGGACTCCATCCTCAAAAGGACCTTTTTTCGCTTTCGGCCACCTCCGGAGCAAAAAAGACAAACGTCCAGGTTTTGCTGCCACAGCAAAGGTGACAGCGGGGAAAAGTAATGCTGGTTCTCACTGCCTCCTGAAACCCTTTCAAATGCCCCAGACAATTTGACCCTCTCTGCTTTCCTGCGGACTCCATCCTCAAAAGCACCTTTTTTCGCTTTCGGCAACCTCCGGAGCAAAAAAGACAAACGTCCAGGTTTTGCTGCCACAGCAAAGGTGCCAGCGGGGAAAAGTGATGCTGGTCCTCATTGCCTCCTGGAACCCTTTCAAATGCCCCAGACAATTTGGCCCTCCCTGCTTTACTGCGGACTCCATCCTCAAAAGCACCTTTTTTCGCTTTCGGCAGCCTCCGGAGCAAAAAAGACAAACGTCCAGCTTGTGCTGCCACAGCAAAGGTGCCAACGGGGAAAAGTGATGCTGATCCTCACTGCCTCCTGGAACCCCTTCAAATGCCACAGACAATTTGGCCCTCTCTGCTTTACTGCGGACTCCATCCTCAAAAGCACCTGTTTTCGCTTTCGGCATCCTCCGGAGCAAAAAAGACAAACGTCCAGCTTTTGCTGCCACAGCAAAGGTGCCAGCGGGGAAAAGTAATGCTGGTTCTCACTGCCTCCTGGAACCCTTTCAAATGCCACAGACAATTTGGCCCTCTCTGCTTTCCTGCGGACTCCATCCTCAAAAGCACCATTTTTCGCTTTCGGCATCCTCCGGAGCAAAAAAGACAAACGTCCAGCTTTTGCTGCCACAGCAAAGGTGCCAGCGGGGAAAAGTGATCCTGGTTCTCACTGCCTCCTGGAACCCTTTCAAATGCCACAGACAATTTGGCCCTCTCTGCTTTCCTGCGGACTCCATCCTCAAAAGCACCTGTTTTCGCTTTCGGCAACCTCCGGAGCAAAAAAGACAAACGTCCAGCTTTTGCTGCCACAGCAAAGGTGCCAGCGGGGAAAAGTGATGCTGGTCCTCATTGCCTCCTGGAACCTCTTCAAATGCCCCAGACAATTTGGCCCTCTCTGCTTTCCTGCGGACTCCATCCTCAAAAGCACCAGTTTTCGCTTTCGGCATCCTCCGGAGCAAAAAAGACAAACGTCCAGCTTTTGCTGCCACAGCAAAGGTGCCAGCGGGGAAAAGTGATCCTGGTCCTCATTGCCTCCTGGAACCTCTTCAAATGCCACAGACAATTTGGCCCTCTCTGCTTTCCTGCGGACTCCATCCTCAAAAGCACCTGTTTTCGCTTTCGGCAACGTCAGGAGCAAAAAAGACAAACGTCCAGCTTTTGCTGCCACAGCAAAGGTGCCAGCGGGGAAAAGTAATGCTGGTTCTCACTGCCTCCTGGAACCCTTTCAAATGCCACAGACAATTTGGCCCTCTCTGATTTCCTGCAGACTCCATCCTCAAAAGCACCTTTTTTCGCTTTCGGCCACCTCCGGAGCAAAAAAGACAAACGTCCAGCTTTTGCTGCCACAGCAAAGGTGCCAGCGGGGAAAAGTGATGCTGGTCCTCACTGCCTCCTGGAACCCCTTCAAATGCCACAGACAATTTGGCCCTCTCTGCTTTCCTGCGGACTCCATCCTCAAAAGCACCTTTTTTCGCTTTCGGCAACGTCAGGAGCAAAAAAGACAAACGTCCAGGTTTTGCTGCCACAGCAAAGGTGCCAGCGGGGAAAAGTGATGCTGGTCCTCATTGCCTCCTGGAACCTCTTCAAATGCCCCAGACAATTTGGCCCTCTCTGCTTTCCTGCGGACTCCATCCTCAAAAGCACCTGTTTTCGCTTTCGGCAACCTCCGGAGCAAAAAAGACAAACGTCCAGCTTTTGCTGCCACAGCAAAGGTGCCAGCGGGGAAAAGTGATGCTGGTCCTCATTGCCTCCTGGAACCCTTTCAAATGCCCCAGACAATTTGGCCCTCCCTGCTTTACTGCGGACTCCATCCTCAAAAGCACCTTTTTTCGCTTTCGGCAGCCTCCGGAGCAAAAAAGACAAACGTCCAGCTTTTGCTGCCACAGCAAAGGTGCCAACGGGGAAAAGTGATGCTGGTCCTCACTGCCTCCTGGAACCCCTTCAAATGCCCCAGACAATTTGGCCCTCTCTGCTTTCCTGCGGACTCCATCCTCAAAAGCACCTGTTTTCGCTTTCGGCATCCTCCGGAGCAAAAAAGACAAACGTCCAGGTTTTGCTGCCACAGCAAAGGTGCCAGCGGGGAAAAGTAATGCTGGTTCTCACTGCCTCCTGGAACGCTTTCAAATGCCTCAGAGAATTTGGCCCTCTCTGCTTTCCTGCGGACTCCATCCTCAAAAGCACCTTTTTTCGCTTTCGGCAACCTCAGGAGCAAAAAAGACAAACGTCCAGGTTTTGCTGTCACAGCAAAGGTGCCAGCGGGGAAAAGTAATGCTGGTTCTCACTGCCTCCTGGAACCCTTTCAAATGCCACAGACAATTTGACCCTCTCTGCTTTCCTGCGGACTCCATCCTCAAAAGCACCATTTTTCGCTTTCGGCATCCTCCGGAGCAAAAAAGACAAACGTCCAGGTTTTGCTGCCACAGCAAAGGTGCCAGCGGGGAAAAGTGATCCTGGTCCTCATTGCCTCCTGGAACCTCTTCAAATGCCACAGACAATTTGGCCCTCTCTGCATTCCTGCGGACTCCATCCTCAAAAGCACCTGTTTTCTCTTTCGGCAACCTCCGGAGCAAAAAAGACAAACGTCCAGCTTTTGCTGCCACAGCAAAGGTGCCAGCGGGGAAAAGTAATGCTGGTTCTCACTGCCTCCTGGAACCCTTTCAAATGCCACAGACAATTTGGCCCTCTCTGCTTTCCTGCGGACTCCATCCTCAAAAGGACCTTTTTTCGCTTTCGGCCACCTCCGGAGCAAAAAAGACAAACGTCCAGGTTTTGCTGCCACAGCAAAGGTGACAGCGGGGAAAAGTAATGCTGGTTCTCACTGCCTCCTGAAACCCTTTCAAATGCCCCAGACAATTTGACCCTCTCTGCTTTCCTGCGGACTCCATCCTCAAAAGCACCTTTTTTCGCTTTCGGCAACCTCCGGAGCAAAAAAGACAAACGTCCAGGTTTTGCTGCCACAGCAAAGGTGCCAGCGGGGAAAAGTGATGCTGGTCCTCATTGCCTCCTGGAACCCTTTCAAATGCCCCAGACAATTTGGCCCTCCCTGCTTTACTGCGGACTCCATCCTCAAAAGCACCTTTTTTCGCTTTCGGCAGCCTCCGGAGCAAAAAAGACAAACGTCCAGCTTGTGCTGCCACAGCAAAGGTGCCAACGGGGAAAAGTGATGCTGATCCTCACTGCCTCCTGGAACCCCTTCAAATGCCACAGACAATTTGGCCCTCTCTGCTTTACTGCGGACTCCATCCTCAAAAGCACCTGTTTTCGCTTTCGGCATCCTCCGGAGCAAAAAAGACAAACGTCCAGCTTTTGCTGCCACAGCAAAGGTGCCAGCGGGGAAAAGTAATGCTGGTTCTCACTGCCTCCTGGAACCCTTTCAAATGCCACAGACAATTTGGCCCTCTCTGCTTTCCTGCGGACTCCATCCTCAAAAGCACCATTTTTCGCTTTCGGCATCCTCCGGAGCAAAAAAGACAAACGTCCAGCTTTTGCTGCCACAGCAAAGGTGCCAGCGGGGAAAAGTGATCCTGGTTCTCACTGCCTCCTGGAACCCTTTCAAATGCCACAGACAATTTGGCCCTCTCTGCTTTCCTGCGGACTCCATCCTCAAAAGCACCTGTTTTCGCTTTCGGCAACCTCCGGAGCAAAAAAGACAAACGTCCAGCTTTTGCTGCCACAGCAAAGGTGCCAGCGGGGAAAAGTGATGCTGGTCCTCATTGCCTCCTGGAACCTCTTCAAATGCCCCAGACAATTTGGCCCTCTCTGCTTTCCTGCGGACTCCATCCTCAAAAGCACCAGTTTTCGCTTTCGGCATCCTCCGGAGCAAAAAAGACAAACGTCCAGCTTTTGCTGCCACAGCAAAGGTGCCAGCGGGGAAAAGTGATCCTGGTCCTCATTGCCTCCTGGAACCTCTTCAAATGCCACAGACAATTTGGCCCTCTCTGCTTTCCTGCGGACTCCATCCTCAAAAGCACCTGTTTTCGCTTTCGGCAACGTCAGGAGCAAAAAAGACAAACGTCCAGCTTTTGCTGCCACAGCAAAGGTGCCAGCGGGGAAAAGTAATGCTGGTTCTCACTGCCTCCTGGAACCCTTTCAAATGCCACAGACAATTTGGCCCTCTCTGATTTCCTGCAGACTCCATCCTCAAAAGCACCTTTTTTCGCTTTCGGCCACCTCCGGAGCAAAAAAGACAAACGTCCAGCTTTTGCTGCCACAGCAAAGGTGCCAGCGGGGAAAAGTGATGCTGGTCCTCACTGCCTCCTGGAACCCCTTCAAATGCCACAGACAATTTGGCCCTCTCTGCTTTCCTGCGGACTCCATCCTCAAAAGCACCTTTTTTCGCTTTCGGCAACGTCAGGAGCAAAAAAGACAAACGTCCAGGTTTTGCTGCCACAGCAAAGGTGCCAGCGGGGAAAAGTGATGCTGGTCCTCATTGCCTCCTGGAACCTCTTCAAATGCCCCAGACAATTTGGCCCTCTCTGCTTTCCTGCGGACTCCATCCTCAAAAGCACCTGTTTTCGCTTTCGGCAACCTCCGGAGCAAAAAAGACAAACGTCCAGCTTTTGCTGCCACAGCAAAGGTGCCAGCGGGGAAAAGTGATGCTGGTCCTCATTGCCTCCTGGAACCCTTTCAAATGCCCCAGACAATTTGGCCCTCCCTGCTTTACTGCGGACTCCATCCTCAAAAGCACCTTTTTTCGCTTTCGGCAGCCTCCGGAGCAAAAAAGACAAACGTCCAGCTTTTGCTGCCACAGCAAAGGTGCCAACGGGGAAAAGTGATGCTGGTCCTCACTGCCTCCTGGAACCCCTTCAAATGCCCCAGACAATTTCGCCCTCTCTGCTTTCCTGCGGACTCCATCCTCAAAAGCACCTGTTTTCGCTTTCGGCATCCTCCGGAGCAAAAAAGACAAACGTCCAGGTTTTGCTGCCACAGCAAAGGTGCCAGCGGGGAAAAGTAATGCTGGTTCTCACTGCCTCCTGGAACGCTTTCAAATGCCTCAGAGAATTTGGCCCTCTCTGCTTTCCTGCGGACTCCATCCTCAAAAGCACCTTTTTTCGCTTTCGGCAACCTCAGGAGCAAAAAAGACAAACGTCCAGGTTTTGCTGTCACAGCAAAGGTGCCAGCGGGGAAAAGTAATGCTGGTTCTCACTGCCTCCTGGAACCCTTTCAAATGCCACAGACAATTTGGCCCTCTCTGCTTTCCTGCGGACTCCATCCTCAAAAGCACCATTTTTCGCTTTCGGCATCCTCCGGAGCAAAAAAGACAAACGTCCAGGTTTTGCTGCCACAGCAAAGGTGCCAGCGGGGAAAAGTGATCCTGGTCCTCATTGCCTCCTGGAACCTCTTCAAATGCCACAGACAATTTGGCCCTCTCTGCATTCCTGCGGACTCCATCCTCAAAAGCACCTGTTTTCTCTTTCGGCAACCTCCGGAGCAAAAAAGACAAACGTCCAGCTTTTGCTGCCACAGCAAAGGTGCCAGCGGGGAAAAGTAATGCTGGTTCTCACTGCCTCCTGGAACCCTTTCAAATGCCACAGACAATTTGGCCCTCTCTGCTTTCCTGCGGACTCCATCCTCAAAAGGACCTTTTTTCGCTTTCGGCCACCTCCGGAGCAAAAAAGACAAACGTCCAGGTTTTGCTGCCACAGCAAAGGTGACAGCGGGGAAAAGTAATGCTGGTTCTCACTGCCTCCTGGAACCCTTTCAAATGCCCCAGACAATTTGACCCTCTCTGCTTTCCTGCGGACTCCATCCTCAAAAGCACCTTTTTTCGCTTTCGGCAACCTCCGGAGCAAAAAAGACAAACGTCCAGGTTTTGCTGCCACAGCAAAGGTGCCAGCGGGGAAAAGTGATGCTGGTCCTCATTGCCTCCTGGAACCCTTTCAAATGCCCCAGACAATTTGGCCCTCCCTGCTTTACTGCGGACTCCATCCTCAAAAGCACCTTTTTTCGCTTTCGGCAGCCTCCGGAGCAAAAAAGACAAACGTCCAGCTTTTGCTGCCACAGCAAAGGTGCCAACGGGGAAAAGTGATGCTGATCCTCACTGCCTCCTGGAACCCCTTCAAATGCCACAGACAATTTGGCCCTCTCTGCTTTACTGCGGACTCCATCCTCAAAAGCACCTGTTTTCGCTTTCGGCATCCTCCGGAGCAAAAAAGACAAACGTCCAGCTTTTGCTGCCACAGCAAAGGTGCCAGCGGGGAAAAGTAATGCTGGTTCTCACTGCCTCCTGGAACCCTTTCAAATGCCACAGACAATTTGGCCCTCTCTGCTTTCCTGCGGACTCCATCCTCAAAAGCACCATTTTTCGCTTTCGGCATCCTCCGGAGCAAAAAAGACAAACGTCCAGCTTTTGCTGCCACAGCAAAGGTGCCAGCGGGGAAAAGTGATCCTGGTTCTCACTGCCTCCTGGAACCCTTTCAAATGCCACAGACAATTTGGCCCTCTCTGCTTTCCTGCGGACTCCATCCTCAAAAGCACCTGTTTTCGCTTTCGGCAACCTCCGGAGCAAAAAAGACAAACATCCAGCTTTTGCTGCCACAGCAAAGGTGCCAGCGGGGAAAAGTGATGCTGGTCCTCATTGCCTCCTGGAACCTCTTCAAATGCCCCAGACAATTTGGCCCTCTCTGCTTTCCTGCGGACTCCATCCTCAAAAGCACCTGTTTTCGCTTTCGGCATCCTCCGGAGCAAAAAAGACAAACGTCCAGCTTTTGCTGCCACAGCAAAGGTGCCAGCGGGGAAAAGTGATCCTGGTCCTCATTGCCTCCTGGAACCTCTTCAAATGCCACAGACAATTTGGCCCTCTCTGCTTTCCTGCGGACTCCATCCTCAAAAGCACCTGTTTTCGCTTTCGGCAACGTCAGGAGCAAAAAAGACAAACGTCCAGCTTTTGCTGCCACAGCAAAGGTGCCAGCGGGGAAAAGTGATGCTGGTTCTCACTGCCTCCTGGAACCCTTTCAAATGCCCCAGACAATTTGACCCTCTCTGCTTTCCTGCGGACTCCATCCTCAAAAGCACCTTTTTTCGCTTTCGGCAACCTCCGGAGCAAAAAAGACAAACGTCCAGCTTTTGCTGCCACAGCAAAGGTGCCAGCGGGGAAAAGTGATGCTGGTCCTCATTGCCTCCTGGAACCCTTTCAAATGCCCCAGACAATTTGGCCCTCCCTGCTTTACTGCGGACTCCATCCTCAAAAGCACCTTTTTTCGCTTTCGGCAGCCTCCGGAGCAAAAAAGACAAACGTCCAGCTTTTGCTGCCACAGCAAAGGTGCCAACGGGGAAAAGTGATGCTGATCCTCACTGCCTCCTGGAACCCCTTCAAATGCCACAGACAATTTGGCCCTCTCTGCTTTACTGCGGACTCCATCCTCAAAAGCACCTGTTTTCGCTTTCGGCATCCTCCGGAGCAAAAAAGACAAACGTCCAGCTTTTGCTGCCACAGCAAAGGTGCCAGCGGGGAAAAGTCATGCTGGTTCTCACTGCCTCCTGGAACCCTTTCAAATGCCACAGACAATTTGGCCCTCTCTGCTTTCCTGCGGACTCCATCCTCAAAAGCACCATTTTTCGCTTTCGGCATCCTCCGGAGCAAAAAAGACAAACGTCCAGGTTTTGCTGCCACAGCAAAGGTGCCAGCGGGGAAAAGTGATCCTGGTTCTCACTGCCTCCTGGAACCCTTTCAAATGCCACAGACAATTTGGCCCTCTCTGCTTTCCTGCGGACTCCATCCTCAAAAGCACCTGTTTTCGCTTTCGGCAACCTCCGGAGCAAAAAAGACAAACATCCAGCTTTTGCTGCCACAGCAAAGGTGCCAGCGGGGAAAAGTGATGCTGGTCCTCATTGCCTCCTGGAACCTCTTCAAATGCCCCAGACAATTTGGCCCTCTCTGCTTTCCTGCGGACTCCATCCTCAAAAGCACCTGTTTTCGCTTTCGGCATCCTCCGGAGCAAAAAAGACAAACGTCCAGCTTTTGCTGCCACAGCAAAGGTGCCAGCGGGGAAAAGTGATCCTGGTCCTCATTGCCTCCTGGAACCTCTTCAAATGCCACAGACAATTTGGCCCTCTCTGCTTTCCTGCGGACTCCATCCTCAAAAGCACCTGTTTTCGCTTTCGGCAACGTCAGGAGCAAAAAAGACAAACGTCCAGCTTTTGCTGCCACAGCAAAGGTGCCAGCGGGGAAAAGTGATGCTGGTTCTCACTGCCTCCTGGAACCCTTTCCAATGCCCCAGACAATTTGACCCTCTCTGCTTTCCTGCGGACTCCATCCTCAAAAGCACCTTTTTTCGCTTTCGGCAACCTCCGGAGCAAAAAAGACAAACGTCCAGCTTTTGCTGCCACAGCAAAGGTGCCACCGGAGAAAAGTAATGCTGGTTCTCACTGTCTCCTGGAACCCTTTCAAATGCCCCAGACAATTTGGCCCTCTCTGCTTTACTGCGGACTCCATCCTCAAAAGCACCTGTTTTCACTTTCGGCGCCCTCCGGTGGTAAAAAGACAAACGTCCAGCTTTTGCTGCCACAGCAAAGGTGCCAGCGGGGAAAAGTGATGCTGGTCCTCACTGCCTCCTGGAACCCCTTCAAATGCCACAGACAATTTGGCCCTCTCTGCTTTCCTGCGGACTCCATCCTCAAAAGCACCTTTTTTCGCTTTCGGCACCCTCCGGAGCAAAAAAAGACAAACGTCCAGCTTTTGCTGCCACAGCAAAGGTGCCAGCGGGGAAAAGTAATGCTGGTTCTCACTGCCTCCTGGAACCCTTTCAAATGCCACAGACAATTTGGCCCTCTCTGATTTCCTGCAGACTCCATCCTCAAAAGCACCTTTTTTCGCTTTCGGCCACCTCCGGAGCAAAAAAGACAAACGTCCAGCTTTTGCTGCCACAGCAAAGGTGCCAGCGGGGAAAAGTGATGCTGGTCCTCACTGCCTCCTGGAACCCCTTCAAATGCCACAGACAATTTGGCCCTCTCTGCTTTCCTGCGGACTCCATCCTCAAAAGCACCTTTTTTCCCTTTCGGCAACCTCAGGAGCAAAAAAGACAAACGTCCAGGTTTTGCTGCCACAGCAAAGGTGCCAGCGGGGAAAAGTGATGCTGGTCCTCATTGCCTCCTGGAACCTCTTCAAATGCCACAGACAATTTGGCCCTCTCTGCTTTCCTGCGGACTCCATCCTCAAAAGCACCTGTTTTCGCTTTCGGCAACCTCCGGAGCAAAAAAGACAAACGTCCAGCTTTTGCTGCCACAGCAAAGGTGCCAGCGGGGAAAAGTGATGCTGGTCCTCATTGCCTCCTGGAACCCTTTCAAATGCCCCAGACAATTTGGCCCTCTCTGCTTTCCTGCGGACTCCATCCTCAAAAGCACCTTTTTTCGCTTTCGGCAGCCTCCGGAGCAAAAAAGACAAACGTCCAGCTTTTGCTGCCACAGCAAAGGTGCCAACGGGGAAAAGTGATGCTGGTCCTCACTGCCTCCTGGAACCCCTTCAAATGCCCCAGACAATTTCGCCCTCTCTGCTTTCCTGCGGACTCCATCCTCAAAAGCACCTGTTTTCGCTTTCGGCATCCTCCGGAGCAAAAAAGACAAACGTCCAGCTTTTGCTGCCACAGCAAAGGTGCCAGCGGGGAAAAGTAATGCTGGTTCTGACTGCCTCCTGGAACGCTTTCAAATGCCTCAGAGAATTTGGCCCTCTCTGCTTTCCTGCGGACTCCATCCTCAAAAGCACCTTTTTTCGCTTTCGGCAGCCTCCGGAGCAAAAAAGACAAACGTCCAGGTTTTGCTGTCACAGCAAAGGTGCCAGCGGGGAAAAGTAATGCTGGTTCTCACTGCCTCCTGGAACCCTTTCAAATGCCACAGACAATTTGGCCCTCTCTGCTTTCCTGCGGACTCCATCCTCAAAAGCACCATTTTTCGCTTTCGGCATCCTCCGGAGCAAAAAAGACAAACGTCCAGGTTTTGCTGCCACAGCAAAGGTGCCAGCGGGGAAAAGTGATCCTGGTCCTCATTGCCTCCTGGAACCTCTTCAAATGCCACAGACAATTTGGCCCTCTCTGCATTCCTGCGGACTCCATCCTCAAAAGCACCTGTTTTCTCTTTCGGCAACCTCCGGAGCAAAAAAGACAAACGTCCAGCTTTTGCTGCCACAGCAAAGGTGCCAGCGGGGAAAAGTAATACTGGTTCTCACTGCCTCCTGGAACCCTTTCAAATGCCACAGACAATTTGGCCCTCTCTGCTTTCCTGCGGACTCCATCCTCAAAAGGACCTTTTTTCGCTTTCGGCCACCTCCGGAGCAAAAAAGACAAACGTCCAGGTTTTGCTGCCACAGCAAAGGTGACAGCGGGGAAAAGTAATGCTGGTTCTCACTGCCTCCTGGAACCCTTTCAAATGCCCCAGACAATTTGACCCTCTCTGCTTTCCTGCGAACTCCATCCTCAAAAGCACCTTTTTTCGCTTTCGGCAACCTCCGGAGCAAAAAAGACAAACGTCCAGGTTTTGCTGCCACAGCAAAGGTGCCAGCGGGGAAAAGTGATGCTGGTCCTCATTGCCTCCTGGAACCCTTTCAAATGCCCCAGACAATTTGGCCCTCCCTGCTTTACTGCGGACTCCATCCTCAAAAGCACCTTTTTTCGCTTTCGGCATCCTCCGGAGCAAAAAAGACAAACGTCCAGCTTTTGCTGCCACAGCAAAGGTGCCAGCGGGGAAAAGTGATGCTGGTCCTCATTGCCTCCTGAACCTCTTCAAATGCCACAGACAATTTGGCCCTCTCTGCATTCCTGCGGACTCCATCCTCAAAAGTACCTGTTTTCTCTTTCGGCAACCTCCGGAGCAAAAAAGACAAACGTCCAGCTTTTGCTGCCACAGCAAAGGTGCCAGCGGGGAAAAGTAATGCTGGTTCTCACTGCCTCCTGGAACCCTTTCAAATGCCCCAGACAATTTGGCCCTCTCTGCTTTCCTGCGGACTACATCCTCAAAAGCACCTGTTTTCGCTTTCGGCAACCTCCGGAGCAAAAAAGACAACCGTCCAGGTTTTCCTGTCACAGCAAAGGTGCCAGGGGGGAAAAGTAATGCTGGTTCTCACTGCCTCCTGGAACCCTTTCAAATGCCACAGACAATTTGGCCCTCTCTGCTTTCCTGCGGACTCCATCCTCAAAAGCACCATTTTTCGCTTTCGGCATCCTCAGTAGCAAAAAAGACAAACGTCCAGCTTTTGCTGCAACAGCAAAGGTGCCAGCGGGGAAAAGTAATGCTGGTTCTCACTGCCTCCTAGAACGCTTTCAAATGCCCCAGACAATTTGGCCCTCTCTGCTTTCCTGCGGACTCCATCCTCAAAAGCAACTTTTTTCGCTTTCGGCATCCTCCGGAGCAAAAAAGACAAACGTCCAGGTTTTGCTGCCACAGCAAAGGTGCCAGCGGGGAAAAGTAATGCTGGTTCTCACTGCCTCCTGGAACCTCTTCAAATGCCACAGACAATTTGGCCCTCTCTGATTTCCTGCGGACTCCATCCTCAAAAGCACCTTTTTTCGCTTTCGGCCACCTCCGGAGCAAAAAAGACAAACGTCCAGCTTTTGCTGCCACAGCAAAGGTGCCAGCGGGGAAAAGTGATGCTGGTCCTCATTGCCTCCTGGAACCCTTTCAAATGCCCAAGACAATTTGGCCCTCCCTGCTTTACTGCGGACTCCATCCTCAAAAGCACCTTTTTTCGCTTTCGGCAACCTCCGGAGCAAAAAAGACAAACGTCCAGGTTTTGCTGCCACAGCAAACGTGCCAGCGGGGAAAAGTGATGCTGGTCCTCATTGCCTCCTGGAACCCTTTCAAATGCCACAGACAATTTGGCCCTCTCTGCTTTCCTGCGGACTCCATCCTCAAAAGCACCTTTTTTCGCTTTCGGCAACCTCAGGAGCAAAAAAGACAAACGTCCAGGTTTTGCTGTCACAGCAAAGGTGCCAGCGGGGAAAAGTAATGCTGGTTCTCACTGCCTCCTGGAACCCTTTCAAATGCCACAGACAATTTGGCCCTCTCTGCTTTCCTGCGGACTCCATCCTCAAAAGCACCTGTTTTCGCTTTCGGCATCCTCCGGAGCAAAAAAGACAAACGTCCAGCTTTTGCTGCCACAGCAAAGGTGCCAGCGGGGAAAAGTGATCCTGGTCCTCATTGCCTCCTGGAACCTCTTCAAATGCCACAGACAATTTGGCCCTCTCTGCTTTACTGCGGACTCCATCCTCAAAAGCACCTGTTTTCGCTTTCGGCAGCCTCCGGAGCAAAAAAGACAAACGTCCAGCTTTTGCTGCCACAGCAAAGGTGCCAGCGGGGAAAAGTAATGCGGGTTCTCACTGCCTCCTGGAACCCTTTCAAATGCCACAGACAATTTGGCCCTCTCTGCTTTCCTGCGGACTCCATCCTCAAAAGCACCTGTTTTCGCTTTCGGCAACCTCCGGAGCAAAAAAGACAAACATCCAGCTTTTGCTGCCACAGCAAAGGTGCCAGCGGGGAAAAGTGATGCTGGTCCTCATTGCCTCCTGGAACCTCTTCAAATGCCCCAGACAATTTGGCCCTCTCTGCTTTCCTGCGGACTCCATCCTCAAAAGCACCATTTTTCGCTTTCGGCATCCTCCGGAGCAAAAAAGACAAACGTCCAGCTTTTGCTGCCACAGCAAAGGTGCCAGCGGGGAAAAGTGATCCTGGTCCTCATTGCCTCCTGGAACCTCTTCAAATGCCACAGACAATTTGGCCCTCTCTGCTTTACTGCGGACTCCATCCTCAAAAGCACCTGTTTTCTCTTTCGGCAACCTCCGGAGCAAAAAAGACAAACGTCCAGCTTTTGCTGCCACAGCAAAGGTGCCAGCGGGGAAAAGTAATGCTGGTTCTGACTGCCTCCTGGAACGCTTTCAAATGCCACAGACAATTTGGCCCTCTCTGCTTTCCTGCGGACTCCATCCTCAAAAGCACCTGTTTTCGCTTTCGGCAACGTCAGGAGCAAAAAAGACAAACGTCCAGGTTTTGCTGCCACAGCAAAGGTGCCAGCGGGGAAAAGTGATGCTGGTTCTCACTGCCTCCTGGAACCCTTTCAAATGCCCCAGACAATTTGACCCTCTCTGCTTTCCTGCGGACTCCATCCTCAAAAGCACCTTTTTTCGCTTTCGGCAACCTCCGGAGCAAAAAAGACAAACGTCCAGCTTTTGCTGCCACAGCAAAGGTGCCACCGGAGAAAAGTAATGCTGGTTCTCACTGTCTCCTGGAACCCTTTCAAATGCCCCAGACAATTTGGCCCTCTCTGCTTTACTGCGGACTCCATCCTCAAAAGCACCTGTTTTCACTTTCGGCGCCCTCCGGTGGTAAAAAGACAAACGTCCAGCTTTTGCTGCCACAGCAAAGGTGCCAGCGGGGAAAAGTGATGCTGGTCCTCACTGCCTCCTGGAACCCCTTCAAATGCCACAGACAATTTGGCCCTCTCTGCTTTCCTGCGGACTCCATCCTCAAAAGCACCTTTTTTCGCTTTCGGCACCCTCCGGAGCAAAAAAAGACAAACGTCCAGCTTGTGCTGCCACAGCAAAGGTGCCAGCGGGGAAAAGTAATGCTGGTTCTCACTGCCTCCTGGAACCCTTTCAAATGCCACAGACAATTTGGCCCTCTCTGATTTCCTGCAGACTCCATCCTCAAAAGCACCTTTTTTCGCTTTCGGCCACCTCCGGAGCAAAAAAGACAAACGTCCAGCTTTTGCTGCCACAGCAAAGGTGCCAGCGGGGAAAAGTGATGCTGGTCCTCACTGCCTCCTGGAACCCCTTCAAATGCCACAGACAATTTGGCCCTCTCTGCTTTCCTGCGGACTCCATCCTCAAAAGCACCTTTTTTCGCTTTCGGCAACGTCAGGAGCAAAAAAGACAAACGTCCAGGTTTTGCTGCCACAGCAAAGGTGCCAGCGGGGAAAAGTGATGCTGGTCCTCATTGCCTCCTGGAACCTCTTCAAATGCCCCAGACAATTTGGCCCTCTCTGCTTTCCTGCGGACTCCATCCTCAAAAGCACCTGTTTTCGCTTTCGGCAACCTCCGGAGCAAAAAAGACAAACGTCCAGCTTTTGCTGCCACAGCAAAGGTGCCAGCGGGGAAAAGTGATGCTGGTCCTCATTGCCTCCTGGAACCCTTTCAAATGCCCCAGACAATTTGGCCCTCCCTGCTTTACTGCGGACTCCATCCTCAAAAGCACCTTTTTCGCTTTCGGCAGCCTCCGGAGCAAAAAAGACAAACGTCCAGCTTTTGCTGCCACAGCAAAGGTGCCAACGGGGAAAAGTGATGCTGGTCCTCACTGCCTCCTGGAACCCCTTCAAATGCCCCAGACAATTTCGCCCTCTCTGCTTTCCTGCGGACTCCATCCTCAAAAGCACCTGTTTTCGCTTTCGGCATCCTCCGGAGCAAAAAAGACAAACGTCCAGGTTTTGCTGCCACAGCAAAGGTGCCAGCGGGGAAAAGTAATGCTGGTTCTCACTGCCTCCTGGAACGCTTTCAAATGCCTCAGAGAATTTGGCCCTCTCTGCTTTCCTGCGGACTCCATCCTCAAAAGCACCTTTTTTCGCTTTCGGCAACCTCAGGAGCAAAAAGACAAACGTCCAGGTTTTGCTGTCACAGCAAAGGTGCCAGCGGGGAAAAGTAATGCTGGTTCTCACTGCCTCCCTGGAACCCTTTCAAATGCCACAGACAATTTGGCCCTCTCTGCTTTCCTGCGGACTCCATCCTCAAAAGCACCATTTTTCGCTTTCGGCATCCTCCGGAGCAAAAAAGACAAACGTCCAGGTTTTGCTGCCAACAGCAAAGGTGCCAGCGGGGAAAAGTGATCCTGGTCCTCATTGCCTCCTGGAACCTCTTCAAATGCCACAGACAATTTGGCCCTCTCTGCATTCCTGCGGACTCCATCCTCAAAAGCACCTGTTTTCTCTTTCGGCAACCTCCGGAGCAAAAAAGACAAACGTCCAGCTTTTGCTGCCACAGCAAAGGTGCCAGCGGGGAAAAGTAATGCTGGTTCTCACTGCCTCCTGGAACCTCTTCAAATGCCACAGACAATTTGGCCCTCTCTGATTTCCTGCGGACTCCATCCTCAAAAGCACCTTTTTTCGCTTTCGGCCACCTCCGGAGCAAAAAGACAACGTCCAGCTTTTGCTGCCACAGCAAAGGTGCCAGCGGGGAAAAGTGATGCTGGTCCTCATTGCCTCCTGGAACCCTTTCAAATGCCCAAGACAATTTGGCCCTCCCTGCTTTACTGTGGACTCCATCCTCAAAAGCACCTGTTTTCGCTTTCGGCATCCTCCGGAGCAAAAAAGACAGACGTCCAGCTTTTGCTGCCACAGCAAAGGTGCCAGCGGGGAAAAGTGATCCTGGTCCTCATTGCCTCCTGGAACCTCTTCAAATGCCACAGACAATTTGGCCCTCTCTGCTTTACTGCGGACTCCATCCTCAAAAGCACCTGTTTTCTCTTTCGGCAACCTCCGGAGCAAAAAAGACAAACGTCCAGCTTTTGCTGCCACAGCAAAGGTGCCAGCGGGGAAAAGTAATGCGGGTTCTCACTGCCTCCTGGAACCCTTTCAAATGCCACAGACAATTTGGCCCTCTCTGCTTTCCTGCGGACTCCATCCTCAAAAGCACCTGTTTTCGCTTTCGGCAACCTCCGGAGCAAAAAAGACAAACATCCAGCTTTTGCTGCCACAGCAAAGGTGCCAGCGGGGAAAAGTGATGCTGGTCCTCATTGCCTCCTGGAACCTCTTCAAATGCCACAGACAATTTGGCCCTCTCTGCTTTCCTGCGGACTCCATCCTCAAAAGCACCATTTTTCGCTTTCGGCATCCTCCGGAGCAAAAAAGACAAACGTCCAGCTTTTGCTGCCACAGCAAAGGTGCCAGCGGGGAAAAGTGATCCTGGTCCTCATTGCCTCCTGGAACCTCTTCAAATGCCACAGACAATTTGGCCCTCTCTGCTTTACTGCGGACTCCATCCTCAAAAGCACCTGTTTTCTCTTTCGGCAACCTCCGGAGCAAAAAAGACAAACGTCCAGCTTTTGCTGCCACAGCAAAGGTGCCAGCGGGGAAAAGTAATGCTGGTTCTGACTGCCTCCTGGAACGCTTTCAAATGCCACAGACAATTTGGCCCTCTCTGCTTTCCTGCGGACTCCATCCTCAAAAGCACCTGTTTTCGCTTTCGGCAACGTCAGGAGCAAAAAAGACAAACGTCCAGGTTTTGCTGCCACAGCAAAGGTGCCAGCGGGGAAAAGTGATGCTGGTTCTCACTGCCTCCTGGAACCCTTTCAAATGCCCCAGACAATTTGACCCTCTCTGCTTTCCTGCGGACTCCATCCTCAAAAGCACCTTTTTTCGCTTTCGGCAACCTCCGGAGCAAAAAAGACAAACGTCCAGCTTTTGCTGCCACAGCAAAGGTGCCACCGGAGAAAAGTAATGCTGGTTCTCACTGTCTCCTGGAACCCTTTCAAATGCCCCAGACAATTTGGCCCTCTCTGCTTTACTGCGGACTCCATCCTCAAAAGCACCTGTTTTCACTTTCGGCGCCCTCCGGTGGTAAAAAGACAAACGTCCAGCTTTTGCTGCCACAGCAAAGGTGCCAGCGGGGAAAAGTGATGCTGGTCCTCACTGCCTCCTGGAACCCCTTCAAATGCCACAGACAATTTGGCCCTCTCTGCTTTCCTGCGGACTCCATCCTCAAAAGCACCTTTTTTCGCTTTCGGCACCCTCCGGAGCAAAAAAAGACAAACGTCCAGCTTGTGCTGCCACAGCAAAGGTGCCAGCGGGGAAAAGTAATGCTGGTTCTCACTGCCTCCTGGAACCCTTTCAAATGCCACAGACAATTTGGCCCTCTCTGATTTCCTGCAGACTCCATCCTCAAAAGCACCTTTTTTCGCTTTCGGCCACCTCCGGAGCAAAAAAGACAAACGTCCAGCTTTTGCTGCCACAGCAAAGGTGCCAGCGGGGAAAAGTGATGCTGGTCCTCACTGCCTCCTGGAACCCCTTCAAATGCCACAGACAATTTGGCCCTCTCTGCTTTCCTGCGGACTCCATCCTCAAAAGCACCTTTTTTCGCTTTCGGCAACGTCAGGAGCAAAAAAGACAAACGTCCAGGTTTTGCTGCCACAGCAAAGGTGCCAGCGGGGAAAAGTGATGCTGGTCCTCATTGCCTCCTGGAACCTCTTCAAATGCCCCAGACAATTTGGCCCTCTCTGCTTTCCTGCGGACTCCATCCTCAAAAGCACCTGTTTTCGCTTTCGGCAACCTCCGGAGCAAAAAAGACAAACGTCCAGCTTTTGCTGCCACAGCAAAGGTGCCAGCGGGGAAAAGTGATGCTGGTCCTCATTGCCTCCTGGAACCCTTTCAAATGCCCCAGACAATTTGGCCCTCCCTGCTTTACTGCGGACTCCATCCTCAAAAGCACCTTTTTTCGCTTTCGGCAGCCTCCGGAGCAAAAAAGACAAACGTCCAGCTTTTGCTGCCACAGCAAAGGTGCCAACGGGGAAAAGTGATGCTGGTCCTCACTGCCTCCTGGAACCCCTTCAAATGCCCCAGACAATTTCGCCCTCTCTGCTTTCCTGCGGACTCCATCCTCAAAAGCACCTGTTTTCGCTTTCGGCATCCTCCGGAGCAAAAAAGACAAACGTCCAGGTTTTGCTGCCACAGCAAAGGTGCCAGCGGGGAAAAGTAATGCTGGTTCTCACTGCCTCCTGGAACGCTTTCAAATGCCTCAGAGAATTTGGCCCTCTCTGCTTTCCTGCGGACTCCATCCTCAAAAGCACCTTTTTTCGCTTTCGGCAACCTCAGGAGCAAAAAAGACAAACGTCCAGGTTTTGCTGTCACAGCAAAGGTGCCAGCGGGGAAAAGTAATGCTGGTTCTCACTGCCTCCTGGAACCCTTTCAAATGCCACAGACAATTTGGCCCTCTCTGCTTTCCTGCGGACTCCATCCTCAAAAGCACCATTTTTCGCTTTCGGCATCCTCCGGAGCAAAAAAGACAAACGTCCAGGTTTTGCTGCCACAGCAAAGGTGCCAGCGGGGAAAAGTGATCCTGGTCCTCATTGCCTCCTGGAACCTCTTCAAATGCCACAGACAATTTGGCCCTCTCTGCATTCCTGCGGACTCCATCCTCAAAAGCACCTGTTTTCTCTTTCGGCAACCTCCGGAGCAAAAAAGACAAACGTCCAGCTTTTGCTGCCACAGCAAAGGTGCCAGCGGGGAAAAGTAATGCTGGTTCTCACTGCCTCCTGGAACCCTTTCAAATGCCACAGACAATTTGGCCCTCTCTGCTTTCCTGCGGACTCCATCCTCAAAAGGACCTTTTTTCGCTTTCGGCCACCTCCGGAGCAAAAAAGACAAACGTCCAGGTTTTGCTGCCACAGCAAAGGTGACAGCGGGGAAAAGTAATGCTGGTTCTCACTGCCTCCTGGAACCCTTTCAAATGCCCCAGACAATTTGACCCTCTCTGCTTTCCTGCGGACTCCATCCTCAAAAGCACCTTTTTTCGCTTTCGGCAACCTCCGGAGCAAAAAGGACAAACGTCCAGGTTTTGCTGCCACAGCAAAGGTGCCAGCGGGGAAAAGTGATGCTGGTCCTCATTGCCTCCTGGAACCCTTTCAAATGCCCCAGACAATTTGGCCCTCCCTGCTTTACTGCGGACTCCATCCTCAAAAGCACCTTTTTTCGCTTTCGGCAGCCTCCGGAGCAAAAAAGACAAACGTCCAGCTTTTGCTGCCACAGCAAAGGTGCCAACGGGGAAAAGTGATGCTGATCCTCACTGCCTCCTGGAACCCCTTCAAATGCCACAGACAATTTGGCCCTCTCTGCTTTACTGCGGACTCCATCCTCAAAAGCACCTGTTTTCGCTTTCGGCATCCTCCGGAGCAAAAAAGACAAACGTCCAGCTTTTGCTGCCACAGCAAAGGTGCCAGCGGGGAAAAGTAATGCTGGTTCTCACTGCCTCCTGGAACCCTTTCAAATGCCACAGACAATTTGGCCCTCTCTGCTTTCCTGCGTACTCCATCCTCAAAAGCACCATTTTTCGCTTTCGGCATCCTCCGGAGCAAAAAAGACAAACGTCCAGCTTTTGCTGCCACAGCAAAGGTGCCAGCGGGGAAAAGTGATCCTGGTTCTCACTGCCTCCTGGAACCCTTTCAAATGCCACAGACAATTTGGCCCTCTCTGCTTTCCTGCGGACTCCATCCTCAAAAGCACCTGTTTTCGCTTTTGGCAACCTCCGGAGCAAAAAAGACAAACATCCAGCTTTTGCTGCCACAGCAAAGGTGCCAGCGGGGAAAAGTGATCCTGGTCCTCATTGCCTCCTGGAACCTCTTCAAATGCCCCAGACAATTTGGCCCTCTCTGCTTTCCTGCGGACTCCATCCTCAAAAGCACCTGTTTTCGCTTTCGGCAGCCTCCGGAGCAAAAAAGACAAACGTCCAGGTTTTGCTGTCACAGCAAAGGTGCCAGCGGGGAAAAGTAATGCTGGTTCTCACTGCCTCCTGGAACTCTTTCAAATGCCACAGACAATTTGGCCCTCTCTGCTTTCCTGCGGACTCCATCCTCAAAAGCACCATTTTTCGCTTTCGGCATCCTCCGGAGCAAAAAAGACAAACGTCCAGCTTTTGCTGCCACAGCAAAGGTGCCAGCGGGGAAAAGTGATCCTGGTCCTCATTGCCTCCTGGAACCTCTTCAAATGCCACAGACAATTTGGCCCTCTCTGCTTTCCTGCGGACTCCATCCTCAAAAGCACCTGTTTTCGCTTTCGGCAACCTCAGGAGCAAAAAAGACAAACGTCCAGCTTTTGCTGCCACAGCAAAGGTGCCAGCGGGGAAAAGTGATGCTGGTTCTCACTGCCTCCTGGAACCCTTTCAAATGCCCCAGACAATTTGACCCTCTCTGCTTTCCTGCGGACTCCATCCTCAAAAGCACCTTTTTTCGCTTTCGGCAACCTCCGGAGCAAAAAGGACAAACGTCCAGCTTTTGCTGCCACAGCAAAGGTGCCACCGGAGAAAAGTAATGCTGGTTCTCACTGTCTCCTGGAACCCTTTCAAATGCCCCAGACAATTTGGCCCTCTCTGCTTTCCTGCGAACTCCATCCTCAAAAGCACCTTTTTTCGCTTTTGGCACCCTCCGGAGCAAAAAAAGACAAACGTCCAGCTTGTGCTGCCACAGCAAAGGTGCCAGCGGGGAAAAGTAATGCTGGTTCTCACTGCCTCCTGGAACCCTTTCAAATGCCACAGACAATTTGGCCCTCTCTGATTTCCTGCAGACTCCATCCTCAAAAGCACCTTTTTTCGCTTTCGGCCACCTCCGGAGCAAAAAAGACAAACGTCCAGCTTTTGCTGCCACAGCAAAGGTGCCAGCGGGGAAAAGTGATGCTGGTCCTCATTGCCTCCTGGAACCTCTTCAAATGCCCCAGACAATTTGGCCCTCTCTGCTTTCCTGCGGACTCCATCCTCAAAAGCACCTGTTTTCGCTTTCGGCAACCTCCGGAGCAAAAAAGACAAACGTCCAGCTTTTGCTGCCACAGCAAAGGTGCCAGCGGGGAAAAGTGATGCTGGTCCTCATTGCCTCCTGGAACCCTTTCAAATGCCCCAGACAATTTGGCCCTCCCTGCTTTACTGCGGACTCCATCCTCAAAAGCACCTTTTTTCGCTTTCGGCAGCCTCCGGAGCAAAAAAGACAAACGTCCAGCTTTTGCTGCCACAGCAAAGGTGCCAACGGGGAAAAGTGATGCTGGTCCTCACTGCCTCCTGGAACCCCTTCAAATGCCCCAGACAATTTCGCCCTCTCTGCTTTCCTGCGGACTCCATCCTCAAAAGCACCTGTTTTCGCTTTCGGCATCCTCCGGAGCAAAAAAGACAAACGTCCAGCTTTTGCTGCCACAGCAAAGGTGCCAGCGGGGAAAAGTAATGCTGGTTCTCACTGCCTCCTGGAACGCTTTCAAATGCCTCAGAGAATTTGGCCCTCTCTGCTTTCCTGCGGACTCCATCCTCAAAAGCACCTTTTTTCGCTTTCGGCAACCTCAGGAGCAAAAAAGACAAACGTCCAGGTTTTGCTGTCACAGCAAAGGTGCCAGCGGGGAAAAGTAATGCTGGTTCTCACTGCCTCCTGGAACCCTTTCAAATGCCACAGACAATTTGGCCCTCTCTGCTTTCCTGCGGACTCCATCCTCAAAAGCACCATTTTTCGCTTTCGGCATCCTCCGGAGCAAAAAAGACAAACGTCCAGGTTTTGCTGCCACAGCAAAGGTGCCAGCGGGGAAAAGTGATCCTGGTCCTCATTGCCTCCTGGAACCTCTTCAAATGCCACAGACAATTTGGCCCTCTCTGCATTCCTGCGGACTCCATCCTCAAAAGCACCTGTTTTCTCTTTCGGCAACCTCCGGAGCAAAAAAGACAAACGTCCAGCTTTTGCTGCCACAGCAAAGGTGCCAGCGGGGAAAAGTAATGCTGGTTCTCACTGCCTCCTGGAACCCTTTCAAATGCCACAGACAATTTGGCCCTCTCTGCTTTCCTGCGGACTCCATCCTTAAAAGGACCTTTTTTCGCTTTCGGCCACCTCTGGAGCAAAAAAGACAAACGTCCAGGTTTTGCTGCCACAGCAAAGGTGACAGCGGGGAAAAGTAATGCTGGTTCTCACTGCCTCCTGGAACCCTTTCAAATGCCCCAGACAATTTGACACTCTCTGCTTTCCTGCGAACTCCATCCTCAAAAGCACCTTTTTTCGCTTTCGGCAACCTCCGGAGCAAAAAAGACAAACGTCCAGGTTTTGCTGCCACAGCAAAGGTGCCAGCGGGGAAAAGTAATGCTGGTCCTCATTGCCTCCTGGAACCCTTTCAAATGCCACAGACAATTTGGCCCTCTCTGCTTTCCTGCGGACTCCATCCTCAAAAGGACCTTTTTTCGCTTTCGGCCACCTCCGGAGCAAAAAAGACAAACGTCCAGGTTTTGCTGCCACAGCAAAGGTGACAGCGGGGAAAAGTAATGCTGGTTCTCACTGCCTCCTGGAACCCTTTCAAATGCCCCAGACAATTTGACCCTCTCTGCTTTCCTGCGAACTCCATCCTCAAAAGCACCTTTTTTCGCTTTCGGCAACCTCCGGAGCAAAAAAGACAAACGTCCAGCTTTTGCTGCCACAGCAAAGGTGCCAGCGGGGAAAAGTGATGCTGGTCCTCATTGCCTCCTGGAACCTCTTCAAATGCCCCAGACAATTTGGCCCTCTCTGCTTTCCTGCGGACTCCATCCTCAAAAGCACCTGTTTTCGCTTTCGGCAACGTCAGGAGCAAAAAAGACAAACGTCCAGCTTTTGCTGCCACAGCAAAGGTGCCAGCGGGGAAAAGTGATGCTGGTTCTCACTGCCTCCTGGAACCCTTTCAAATGCCCCAGACAATTTGACCCTCTCTGCTTTCCTGCGGACTCCATCCTCAAAAGCACCTTTTTTCGCTTTCGGCAACCTCCGGAGCAAAAAGGACAAACGTCCAGCTTTTGCTGCCACAGCAAAGGTGCCACCGGAGAAAAGTAATGCTGGTTCTCACTGTCTCCTGGAACCCTTTCAAATGCCCCAGACAATTTGGCCCTCTCTGCTTTCCTGCGGACTCCATCCTCAAAAGCACCTTTTTTCGCTTTCGGCACCCTCCGGAGCAAAAAAAGACAAACGTCCAGCTTGTGCTGCCACAGCAAAGGTGCCAGCGGGGAAAAGTAATGCTGGTTCTCACTGCCTCCTGGAACCCTTTCAAATGCCACAGACAATTTGGCCCTCTCTGATTTCCTGCAGACTCCATCCTCAAAAGCACCTTTTTTCGCTTTCGGCCACCTCCGGAGCAAAAAAGACAAACGTCCAGCTTTTGCTGCCACAGCAAAGGTGCCAGCGGGGAAAAGTGATGCTGGTCCTCACTGCCTCCTGGAACCCCTTCAAATGCCACAGACAATTTGGCCCTCTCTGCTTTCCTGCGGACTCCATCCTCAAAAGCACCTTTTTTCGCTTTCGGCAACCTCAGGAGCAAAAAAGACAAACGTCCAGGTTTTGCTGCCACAGCAAAGGTGCCAGCGGGGAAAAGTGATGCTGGTCCTCATTGCCTCCTGGAACCTCTTCAAATGCCACAGACAATTTGGCCCTCTCTGCTTTCCTGCGGACTCCATCCTCAAAAGCACCTGTTTTCGCTTTCGGCAACCTCCGGAGCAAAAAAGACAAACGTCCAGCTTTTGCTGCCACAGCAAAGGTGCCAGCGGGGAAAAGTGATGCTGGTCCTCATTGCCTCCTGGAACCCTTTCAAATGCCTCAGACAATTTGGCCCTCCCTGCTTTACTGCGGACTCCATCCTCAAAAGCACCTTTTTTCGCTTTCGGCAGCCTCCGGAGCAAAAAAGACAAACGTCCAGCTTTTGCTGCCACAGCAAAGGTGCCAACGGGGAAAAGTGATGCTGGTCCTCACTGCCTCCTGGAACCCCTTCAAATGCCCCAGACAATTTCGCCCTCTCTGCTTTCCTGCGGACTCCATCCTCAAAAGCACCTGTTTTCGCTTTCGGCATCCTCCGGAGCAAAAAAGACAAACGTCCAGCTTTTGCTGCCACAGCAAAGGTGCCAGCGGGGAAAAGTAATGCTGGTTCTCACTGCCTCCTGGAACGCTTTCAAATGCCTCAGAGAATTTGGCCCTCTCTGCTTTCCTGCGGACTCCATCCTCAAAAGCACCTTTTTTCGCTTTCGGCAACCTCAGGAGCAAAAAAGACAAACGTCCAGGTTTTGCTGTCACAGCAAAGGTGCCAGCGGGGAAAAGTAATGCTGGTTCTCACTGCCTCCTGGAACCCTTTCAAATGCCACAGACAATTTGGCCCTCTCTGCTTTCCTGCGGACTCCATCCTCAAAAGCACCATTTTTCGCTTTCGGCATCCTCCGGAGCAAAAAAGACAAACGTCCAGGTTTTGCTGCCACAGCAAAGGTGCCAGCGGGGAAAAGTGATCCTGGTCCTCATTGCCTCCTGGAACCTCTTCAAATGCCACAGACAATTTGGCCCTCTCTGCATTCCTGCGGACTCCATCCTCAAAAGCACCTGTTTTCTCTTTCGGCAACCTCCGGAGCAAAAAAGACAAACGTCCAGCTTTTGCTGCCACAGCAAAGGTGCCAGCGGGGAAAAGTAATGCTGGTTCTCACTGCCTCCTGGAACCCTTTCAAATGCCACAGACAATTTGGCCCTCTCTGCTTTCCTGCGGACTCCATCCTCAAAAGGACCTTTTTTCGCTTTCGGCCACCTCCGGAGCAAAAAAGACAAACGTCCAGGTTTTGCTGCCACAGCAAAGGTGACAGCGGGGAAAAGTAATGCTGGTTCTCACTGCCTCCTGGAACCCTTTCAAATGCCCCAGACAATTTGACCCTCTCTGCTTTCCTGCGAACTCCATCCTCAAAAGCACCTTTTTTCGCTTTCGGCAACCTCCGGAGCAAAAAAGACAAACGTCCAGGTTTTGCTGCCACAGCAAAGGTGCCAGCGGGGAAAAGTGATGCTGGTCCTCATTGCCTCCTGGAACCCTTTCAAATGCCCCAGACAATTTGGCCCTCCCTGCTTTACTGCGGACTCCATCCTCAAAAGCACCTTTTTTCGCTTTCGGCAGCCTCCGGAGCAAAAAAGACAAACGTCCAGCTTTTGCTGCCACAGCAAAGGTGCCAACGGGGAAAAGTGATGCTGATCCTCACTGCCTCCTGGAACCCCTTCAAATGCCACAGACAATTTGGCCCTCTCTGCTTTCCTGCGGACTCCATCCTCAAAAGCACCTGTTTTCGCTTTCGGCATCCTCCGGAGCAAAAAAGACAAACGTCCAGCTTTTGCTGCCACAGCAAAGGTGCCAGCGGGGGAAAAGTAATGCTGGTTCTCACTGCCTCCTGGAACCCTTTCAAATGCCACAGACAATTTGGCCCTCTCTGCTTTCCTGCGGACTCCATCCTCAAAAGCACCATTTTTCGCTTTCGGCATCCTCAGGAGCAAAAAAGACAAACGTCCAGGTTTTGCTGCCACAGCAAAGGTGCCAGCGGGGAAAAGTAATGCTGGTTCTCACTGCCTCCTGGAACCTCTTCAAATGCCACAGACAATTTGGCCCTCTCTGATTTCCTGCGGACTCCATCCTCAAAAGCACCTTTTTTCGCTTTCGGCCACCTCCGGAGCAAAAAAGACAAACGTCCAGCTTTTGCTGCCACAGCAAAGGTGCCAGCGGGGAAAAGTGATGCTGGTCCTCATTGCCTCCTGGAACCCTTTCAAATGCCCAAGACAATTTGGCCCTCCCTGCTTTACTGCGGACTCCATCCTCAAAAGCACGTTTTTCCGCTTTCGGCAACCTCCGGAGCAAAAAAGACAAACGTCCAGGTTTTGCTGCCACAGCAAAGGTGCCAGCGGGGAAAAGTGATGCTGGTCCTCATTGCCTCCTGGAACCCTTTCAAATGCCCCAGAGAATTTGGCCCTCTCTGCTTTCCTGCGGACTCCATCCTCAAAAGCACCTTTTTTCGCTTTCGGCAACCTCAGGAGCAAAAAAGACAAACGTCCAGGTTTTGCTGTCACAGCAAAGGTGCCAGCGGGGAAAAGTAATGCTGGTTCTCACTGCCTCCTGGAACCCTTTCAAATGCCCCAGACAATTTGGCCCTCTCTGCTTTCCTGCGGACTCCATCCTCAAAAGCACCTGTTTTCGCTTTCGGCATCCTCCGGAGCAAAAAAGACAGACGTAGAGCTTTTGCTGCCACAGCAAAGGTGCCAGCGGGGAAAAGTGATCCTGGTCCTCATTGCCTCCTGGAACCTCTTCAAATGCCACAGACAATTTGGCCCTCTCTGCTTAACTGCGGACTCCATCCTCAAAAGCACCTGTTTTCGCTTTCGGCAACCTCCGGAGCAAAAAAGACAAACGTCCAGCTTTTGCTGCCACAGCAAAGGTGCCAGCGGGGAAAAGTAATGCGGGTTCTCACTGCCTCCTGGAACCCTTTCAAATGCCACAGACAATTTGGCCCTCTCTGCTTTCCTGCGGACTCCATCCTCAAAAGCACCTGTTTTCGCTTTCGGCAACCTCCGGAGCAAAAAAGACAAACATCCAGCTTTTGCTGCCACAGCAAAGGTGCCAGCGGGGAAAAGTGATGCTGGTCCTCATTGCCTCCTGGAACCTCTTCAAATGCCCCAGACAATTTGGCCCTCTCTGCTTTCCTGCGGACTCCATCCTCAAAAGCACCTGTTTTCGCTTTCGGCAGCCTCCGGAGCAAAAAAGACAAACGTCCAGGTTTTGCTGTCACAGCAAAGGTGCCAGCGGGGAAAAGTAATGCTGGTTCTCACTGCCTCCTGGAACTCTTTCAAATGCCACAGACAATTTGGCCCTCTCTGCTTTCCTGCGGACTCCATCCTCAAAAGCACCATTTTTCGCTTTCGGCATCCTCCGGAGCAAAAAAGACAAACGTCCGGCTTTTGCTGCCACAGCAAAGGTGCCAGCGGGGAAAAGTGATCCTGGTCCTCATTGCCTCCTGGAACCTCTTCAAATGCCACAGACAATTTGGCCCTCTCTGCTTTACTGCGGACTCCATCCTCAAAAGCACCTTTTTTCGCTTTCGGCCACCTCCGGAGCAAAAAAGACAAACGTCCAGCTTTTGCTGCCACAGCAAAGGTGCCAGCGGGGAAAAGTGATGCTGGTCCTCACTGCCTCCTGGAACCCCTTCAAATGCCACAGACAATTTGGCCCTCTCTGCTTTCCTGCGGACTCCATCCTCAAAAGCACCTTTTTTCGCTTTCGGCAACGTCAGGAGCAAAAAAGACAAACGTCCAGGTTTTGCTGCCACAGCAAAGGTGCCAGCGGGGAAAAGTGATGCTGGTCCTCATTGCCTCCTGGAACCTCTTCAAATGCCCCAGACAATTTGGCCCTCTCTGCTTTCCTGCGGACTCCATCCTCAAAAGCACCTGTTTTCGCTTTCGGCAACCTCCGGAGCAAAAAAGACAAACGTCCAGCTTTTGCTGCCACAGCAAAGGTGCCAGCGGGGAAAAGTGATGCTGGTCCTCATTGCCTCCTGGAACCCTTTCAAATGCCCCAGACAATTTGGCCCTCCCTGCTTTACTGCGGACTCCATCCTCAAAAGCACCTTTTTTCGCTTTCGGCAGCCTCCGGAGCAAAAAAGACAAACGTCCAGCTTTTGCTGCCACAGCAAAGGTGCCAACGGGGAAAAGTGATGCTGGTCCTCACTGCCTCCTGGAACCCTTTCAAATGCCCCAGACAATTTGGCCCTCTCTGCTTTCCTGCGGACTCCATCCTCAAAAGCACCATTTTTCGCTTTCGGCATCCTCCGGAGCAAAAAAGACAAACGTCCAGCTTTTGCTGCCACAGCAAAGGTGCCAGCGGGGAAAAGTGATCCTGGTCCTCATTGCCTCCTGGAACCTCTTCAAATGCCACAGACAATTTGGCCCTCTCTGCATTCCTGCGGACTCCATCCTCAAAAGCACCTTTTTTCTCTTTCGGCAACCTCCGGAGCAAAAAAGACAAACGTCCAGCTTTTGCTGCCACAGCAAAGGTGCCAGCGGGGAAAAGTAATGCTGGTTCTCACTGCCTCCTGGAACCCTTTCAAATGCCCCAGACAATTTGGCCCTCTCTGCTTTCCTGCGGACTACATCCTCAAAAGCACCTGTTTTCGCTTTCGGCAACCTCCGGAGCAAAAAAGACAACCGTCCAGGTTTTCCTGTCACAGCAAAGGTGCCAGGGGGGAAAAGTAATGCTGGTTCTCACTGCCTCCTGGAACCCTTTCAAATGCCACAGACAATTTGGCCCTCTCTGCTTTCCTGCGGACTCCATCCTCAAAAGCACCATTTTTCGCTTTCGGCATCCTCAGTAGCAAAAAAGACAAACGTCCAGGTTTTGCTGTGACAGCAAAGGTGCCAGCGGGGAAAAGTAATGCTGGTTCTCACTGCCTCCTAGAACGCTTTCAAATGCCCCAGACAATTTGGCCCTCTCTGCTTTCCTGCGGACTCCATCCTCAAAAGCAACTTTTTTCGCTTTCGGCATCCTCCGGAGCAAAAAAGACAAACGTCCAGGTTTTGCTGTCACAGCAAAGGTGCCAGCGGGGAAAAGTAATGCTGGTTCTCACTGCCTCCTGGAACCCTTTCAAATGCCACAGACAATTTGGCCCTCTCTGCTTTCCTGCGGACTCCATCCTCAAAAGCACCATTTTTCGCTTTCGGCATCCTCAGGAGCAAAAAAGACAAACGTCCAGGTTTTGCTGCCACAGCAAAGGTGCCAGCGGGGAAAAGTAATGCTGGTTCTCACTGCCTCCTGGAACCTCTTCAAATGCCACAGACAATTTGGCCCTCTCTGATTTCCTGCGGACTCCATCCTCAAAAGCACCTTTTTTCGCTTTCGGCCACCTCCGGAGCAAAAAAGACAAACGTCCAGCTTTTGCTGCCACAGCAAAGGTGCCAGCGGGGAAAAGTGATGCTGGTCCTCATTGCCTCCTGGAACCCTTTCAAATGCCCAAGACAATTTGGCCCTCCCTGCTTTACTGCGGACTCCATCCTCAAAAGCACCTTTTTTCGCTTTCGGCAACCTCCGGAGCAAAAAAGACAAACGTCCAGGTTTTGCTGCCACAGCAAAGGTGCCAGCGGGGAAAAGTGATGCTGGTCCTCATTGCCTCCTGGAACCCTTTCAAATGCCCCAGAGAATTTGGCCCTCTCTGCTTTCCTGCGGACTCCATCCTCAAAAGCACCTTTTTTCGCTTTCGGCAACCTCAGGAGCAAAAAAGACAAACGTCCAGGTTTTGCTGTCACAGCAAAGGTGCCAGCGGGGAAAAGTAATGCTGGTTCTCACTGCCTCCTGGAACCCTTTCAAATGCCACAGACAATTTGGCCCTCTCTGCTTTCCTGCGGACTCCATCCTCAAAAGCACCTGTTTTCGCTTTCGGCATCCTCCGGAGCAAAAAAGACAACCGTCCAGGTTTTCCTGTCACAGCAAAGGTGCCAGGGGGGAAAAGTAATGCTGGTTCTCACTGCCTCCTGGAACCCTTTCAAATGCCACAGACAATTTGGCCCTCTCTGCTTTCCTGCGGACTCCATCCTCAAAAGCACCATTTTTCGCTTTCGGCATCCTCAGTAGCAAAAAAGACAAACGTCCAGCTTTTGCTGCAACAGCAAAGGTGCCAGCGGGGAAAAGTAATGCTGGTTCTCACTGCCTCCTAGAACGCTTTCAAATGCCCCAGACAATTTGGCCCTCTCTGCTTTCCTGCGGACTCCATCCTCAAAAGCAACTTTTTTCGCTTTCGGCATCCTCCGGAGCAAAAAAGACAAACGTCCAGGTTTTGCTGTCACAGCAAAGGTGCCAGCGGGGAAAAGTAATGCTGGTTCTCACTGCCTCCTGGAACCCTTTCAAATGCCACAGACAATTTGGCCCTCTCTGCTTTCCTGCGGACTCCATCCTCAAAAGCACCATTTTTCGCTTTCGGCATCCTCAGGAGCAAAAAAGACAAACGTCCAGGTTTTGCTGCCACAGCAAAGGTGCCAGCGGGGAAAAGTAATGCTGGTTCTCACTGCCTCCTGGAACCTCTTCAAATGCCACAGACAATTTGGCCCTCTCTGATTTCCTGCGGACTCCATCCTCAAAAGCACCTTTTTTCGCTTTCGGCCACCTCCGGAGCAAAAAAGACAAACGTCCAGCTTTTGCTGCCACAGCAAAGGTGCCAGCGGGGAAAAGTGATGCTGGTCCTCATTGCCTCCTGGAACCCTTTCAAATGCCCAAGACAATTTGGCCCTCCCTGCTTTACTGCGGACTCCATCCTCAAAAGCACCTTTTTTCGCTTTCGGCAACCTCCGGAGCAAAAAAGACAAACGTCCAGGTTTTGCTGCCACAGCAAAGGTGCCAGCGGGGAAAAGTGATGCTGGTCCTCATTGCCTCCTGGAACCCTTTCAAATGCCACAGACAATTTGGCCCTCTCTGCTTTCCTGCGGACTCCATCCTCAAAAGCACCTGTTTTCGCTTTCGGCAACCTCAGGAGCAAAAAAGACAAACGTCCAGGTTTTGCTGTCACAGCAAAGGTGCCAGCGGGGAAAAGTAATGCTGGTTCTCACTGCCTCCTGGAACCCTTTCAAATGCCACAGACAATTTGGCCCTCTCTGCTTTCCTGCGGACTCCATCCTCAAAAGCACCTGTTTTCGCTTTCGGCATCCTCCGGAGCAAAAAAGACAGACGTCCAGCTTTTGCTGCCACAGCAAAGGTGCCAGCGGGGAAAAGTGATCCTGGTCCTCATTGCCTCCTGGAACCTCTTCAAATGCCACAGACAATTTGGCCCTCTCTGCTTTACTGCGGACTCCATCCTCAAAAGCACCTGTTTTCTCTTTCGGCAACCTCCGGAGCAAAAAAGACAAACGTCCAGCTTTTGCTGCCACAGCAAAGGTGCCAGCGGGGAAAAGTAATGCGGGTTCTCACTGCCTCCTGGAACCCTTTCAAATGCCACAGACAATTTGGCCCTCTCTGCTTTCCTGCGGACTCCATCCTCAAAAGCACCTGTTTTCGCTTTCGGCAACCTCCGGAGCAAAAAAGACAAACATCCAGCTTTTGCTGCCACAGCAAAGGTGCCAGCGGGGAAAAGTGATGCTGGTCCTCATTGCCTCCTGGAACCTCTTCAAATGCCCCAGACAATTTGGCCCTCTCTGCTTTCCTGCGGACTCCATCCTCAAAAGCACCTGTTTTCGCTTTCGGCAGCCTCCGGAGCAAAAAAGACAAACGTCCAGGTTTTGCTGTCACAGCAAAGGTGCCAGCGGGGAAAAGTAATGCTGGTTCTCACTGCCTCCTGGAACTCTTTCAAATGCCACAGACAATTTGGCCCTCTCTGCTTTCCTGCGGACTCCATCCTCAAAAGCACCATTTTTCGCTTTCGGCATCCTCCGGAGCAAAAAAGACAAACGTCCAGCTTTTGCTGCCACAGCAAAGGTGCCAGCGGGGAAAAGTGATCCTGGTCCTCATTGCCTCCTGGAACCTCTTCAAATGCCACAGAGAATTTGGCCCTCTCTGCTTTACTGCGGACTCCATCCTCAAAAGCACCTGTTTTCTCTTTCGGCAACCTCCGGAGCAAAAAAGACAAACGTCCAGCTTTTGCTGCCACAGCAAAGGTGCCAGCGGGGAAAAGTGATCCTGGTCCTCATTGCCTCCTGGAACCTCTTCAAATGCCACAGACAATTTGGCCCTCTCTGCTTTCCTGCGGACTCCATCCTCAAAAGCACCTGTTTTCGCTTTCGGCAACGTCAGGAGCAAAAAAGACAAACGTCCAGGTTTTGCTGCCACAGCAAAGGTGCCAGCGGGGAAAAGTGATGCTGGTTCTCACTGCCTCCTGGAACCCTTTCAAATGCCACAGACAATTTGACCCTCTCTGCTTTCCTGCGGACTCCATCCTCAAAAGCACCTTTTTTCGCTTTCGGCAACCTCCGGAGCAAAAAAGACAAACGTCCAGCTTTTGCTGCCACAGCAAAGGTGCCACCGGAGAAAAGTAATGCTGGTTCTCACTGTCTCCTGGAACCCTTTCAAATGCCCCAGACAATTTGGCCCTCTCTGCTTTACTGCGGACTCCATCCTCAAAAGCACCTGTTTTCACTTTCGGCGCCCTCCGGTGGTAAAAAGACAAACGTCCAGCTTTTGCTGCCACAGCAAAGGTGCCAGCGGGGAAAAGTGATGCTGGTCCTCACTGCCTCCTGGAACCCCTTCAAATGCCACAGACAATTTGGCCCTCTCTGCTTTCCTGCGGACTCCATCCTCAAAAGCACCTTTTTTCGCTTTCGGCACCCTCCGGAGCAAAAAAAGACAAACGTCCAGCTTGTGCTGCCACAGCAAAGGTGCCAGCGGGGAAAAGTAATGCTGGTTCTCACTGCCTCCTGGAACCCTTTCAAATGCCACAGACAATTTGGCCCTCTCTGATTTCCTGCAGACTCCATCCTCAAAAGCACCTTTTTTCGCTTTCGGCCACCTCCGGAGCAAAAAAGACAAACGTCCAGCTTTTGCTGCCACAGCAAAGGTGCCAGCGGGGAAAAGTGATGCTGGTCCTCACTGCCTCCTGGAACCCCTTCAAATGCCACAGACAATTTGGCCCTCTCTGCTTTCCTGCGGACTCCATCCTCAAAAGCACCTTTTTTCGCTTTCGGCAACGTCAGGAGCAAAAAAGACAAACGTCCAGGTTTTGCTGCCACAGCAAAGGTGCCAGCGGGGAAAAGTGATGCTGGTCCTCATTGCCTCCTGGAACCTCTTCAAATGCCCCAGACAATTTGGCCCTCTCTGCTTTCCTGCGGACTCCATCCTCAAAAGCACCTGTTTTCGCTTTCGGCAACCTCCGGAGCAAAAAAGACAAACGTCCAGCTTTTGCTGCCACAGCAAAGGTGCCAGCGGGGAAAAGTGATGCTGGTCCTCATTGCCTCCTGGAACCCTTTCAAATGCCCCAGACAATTTGGCCCTCCCTGCTTTACTGCGGACTCCATCCTCAAAAGCACCTTTTTTCGCTTTCGGCAGCCTCCGGAGCAAAAAAGACAAACGTCCAGCTTTTGCTGCCACAGCAAAGGTGCCAACGGGGAAAAGTGATGCTGGTCCTCACTGCCTCCTGGAACCCCTTCAAATGCCCCAGACAATTTCGCCCTCTCTGCTTTCCTGCGGACTCCATCCTCAAAAGCACCTGTTTTCGCTTTCGGCATCCTCCGGAGCAAAAAAGACAAACGTCCAGGTTTTGCTGCCACAGCAAAGGTGCCAGCGGGGAAAAGTAATGCTGGTTCTCACTGCCTCCTGGAACCCTTTCAAATGCCACAGACAATTTGGCCCTCTCTGCTTTCCTGCGGACTCCATCCTCAAAAGCACCTGTTTTCGCTTTCGGCATCCTCCGGAGCAAAAAAGACAAACGTCCAGGTTTTGCTGCCACAGCAAAGGTGCCAGCGGGGAAAAGTGATCCTGGTCCTCATTGTCTCCTGGAACCTCTTCAAATGCCACAGACAATTTGGCCCTCTCTGCATTCCTGCGGACTCCATCCTCAAAAGCACCTGTTTTCTCTTTCGGCAACCTCCGGAGCAAAAAAGACAAACGTCCAGCTTTTGCTGCCACAGCAAAGGTGCCAGCGGGGAAAAGTAATGCTGGTTCTCACTGCCTCCTGGAACCCTTTCAAATGCCACAGACAATTTGGCCCTCTCTGCTTTCCTGCGGACTCCATCCTCAAAAGGACCTTTTTTCGCTTTCGGCCACCTCCGGAGCAAAAAAGACAAACGTCCAGGTTTTGCTGCCACAGCAAAGGTGACAGCGGGGAAAAGTAATGCTGGTTCTCACTGCCTCCTGGAACCCTTTCAAATGCCCCAGACAATTTGACCCTCTCTGCTTTCCTGCGGACTCCATCCTCAAAAGCACCTTTTTTCGCTTTCGGCAACCTCCGGAGCAAAAAAGACAAACGTCCAGGTTTTGCTGCCACAGCAAAGGTGCCAGCGGGGAAAAGTGATGCTGGTCCTCATTGCCTCCTGGAACCCTTTCAAATGCCCCAGACAATTTGGCCCTCCCTGCTTTACTGCGGACTCCATCCTCAAAAGCACCTTTTTTCGCTTTCGGCAGCCTCCGGAGCAAAAAAGACAAACGTCCAGCTTTTGCTGCCACAGCAAAGGTGCCAACGGGGAAAAGTGATGCTGATCCTCACTGCCTCCTGGAACCCCTTCAAATGCCACAGACAATTTGGCCCTCTCTGCTTTACTGCGGACTCCATCCTCAAAAGCACCTGTTTTCGCTTTCGGCATCCTCCGGAGCAAAAAAGACAAACGTCCAGCTTTTGCTGCCACAGCAAAGGTGCCAGCGGGGAAAAGTAATGCTGGTTCTCACTGCCTCCTGGAACCCTTTCAAATGCCACAGACAATTTGGCCCTCTCTGCTTTCCTGCGGACTCCATCCTCAAAAGCACCATTTTTCGCTTTCGGCATCCTCCGGAGCAAAAAAGACAAACGTCCAGCTTTTGCTGCCACAGCAAAGGTGCCAGCGGGGAAAAGTGATCCTGGTTCTCACTGCCTCCTGGAACCCTTTCAAATGCCACAGACAATTTGGCCCTCTCTGCTTTCCTGCGGACTCCATCCTCAAAAGCACCTGTTTTCGCTTTCGGCAACCTCCGGAGCAAAAAAGACAAACATCCAGCTTTTGCTGCCACAGCAAAGGTGCCAGCGGGGAAAAGTGATGCTGGTCCTCATTGCCTCCTGGAACCTCTTCAAATGCCCCAGACAATTTGGCCCTCTCTGCTTTCCTGCGGACTCCATCCTCAAAAGCACCTGTTTTCGCTTTCGGCAACGTCAGGAGCAAAAAAGACAAACGTCCGACTTTTGCTGCCACAGCAAAGGTGCCAGCGGGGAAAAGTGATGCTGGTTCTCACTGCCTCCTGGAACCCTTTCAAATGCCCCAGACAATTTGACCCTCTCTGCTTTCCTGCGGACTCCATCCTCAAAAGCACCTTTTTTCGCTTTCGGCAACCTCCGGAGCAAAAAGGACAAACGTCCAGCTTTTGCTGCCACAGCAAAGGTGCCACCGGAGAAAAGTAATGCTAGTTCTCACTGTCTCCTGGAACCCTTTCAAATGCCCCAGACAATTTGGCCCTCTCTGCTTTCCTGCGGACTCCATCCTCAAAAGCACCTTTTTTCGCTTTCGGCACCCTCCGGAGCAAAAAAAGACAAACGTCCAGCTTGTGCTGCCACAGCAAAGGTGCCAGCGGGGAAAAGTAATGCTGGTTCTCACTGCCTCCTGGAACCCTTTCAAATGCCACAGACAATTTGGCCCTCTCTGATTTCCTGCAGACTCCATCCTCAAAAGCACCTTTTTTCGCTTTCGGCCACCTCCGGAGCAAAAAAGACAAACGTCCAGCTTTTGCTGCCACAGCAAAGGTGCCAGCGGGGAAAAGTGATGCTGGTCCTCACTGCCTCCTGGAACCCCTTCAAATGCCACAGACAATTTGGCCCTCTCTGCTTTCCTGCGGACTCCATCCTCAAAAGCACCTGTTTTCGCTTTCGGCAGCCTCCGGAGCAAAAAAGACAAACGTCCAGCTTTTGCTGCCACAGCAAAGGTGCCAACGGGGAAAAGTGATGCTGGTCCTCACTGCCTCCTGGAACCCCTTCAAATGCCCCAGACAATTTCGCCCTCTCTGCTTTCCTGCGGACTCCATCCTCAAAAGCACCTGTTTTCGCTTTCGGCATCCTCCGGAGCAAAAAAGACAAACGTCCAGCTTTTGCTGCCACAGCAAAGGTGCCAGCGGGGAAAAGTAATGCTGGTTCTCACTGCCTCCTGGAACGCTTTCAAATGCCTCAGAGAATTTGGCCCTCTCTGCTTTCCTGCGGACTCCATCCTCAAAAGCACCTTTTTTCGCTTTCGGCAACCTCAGGAGCAAAAAAGACAAACGTCCAGGTTTTGCTGCCACAGCAAAGGTGCCAGCGGGGAAAAGTGATCCTGGTCCTCATTGCCTCCTGGAACCTCTTCAAATGCCACAGACAATTTGGCCCTCTCTGCATTCCTGCGGACTCCATCCTCAAAAGCACCTGTTTTCTCTTTCGGCAACCTCCGGAGCAAAAAAGACAAACGTCCAGCTTTTGCTGCCACAGCAAAGGTGCCAGCGGGGAAAAGTAATGCTGGTTCTCACTGCCTCCTGGAACCCTTTCAAATGCCACAGACAATTTGGCCCTCTCTGCTTTCCTGCGGACTCCATCCTCAAAAGGACCTTTTTTCGCTTTCGGCAACCTCCGGAGCAAAAAAGACAAACGTCCAGGTTTTGCTGCCACAGCAAAGGTGCCAGCGGGGAAAAGTGATGCTGGTCCTCATTGCCTCCTGGAACCCTTTCAAATGCCCCAGACAATTTGGCCCTCCCTGCTTTACTGCGGACTCCATCCTCAAAAGCACCTTTTTTCGCTTTCGGCAGCCTCCGGAGCAAAAAAGACAAACGTCCAGCTTTTGCTGCCACAGCAAAGGTGCCAACGGGGAAAAGTGATGCTGATCCTCACTGCCTCCTGGAACCCCTTCAAATGCCACAGACAATTTGGCCCTCTCTGCTTTCCTGCGGACTCCATCCTCAAAAGCACCTGTTTTCGCTTTCGGCATCCTCCGGAGCAAAAAAGACAAACGTCCAGCTTTTGCTGCCACAGCAAAGGTGCCAGCGGGGAAAAGTAATGCTGGTTCTCACTGCCTCCTGGAACGCTTTCAAATGCCTATGAGAATTTGGCCCTCTCTGCTTTCCTGCGGACTCCATCTTCAAAAGCACCTTTTTTCGCTTTCGGCAACCTCAGGAGCAAAAAAGACAAACGTCCAGGTTTTGCTGTCACAGCAAAGGTGCCAGCGGGGAAAAGTAATGCTGGTTCTCACTGCCTCCTGGAACCCTTTCAAATGCCACAGACAATTTGGCCCTCTCTGCTTTCCTGCGGACTCCATCCTCAAAAGCACCATTTTTCGCTTTCGGCATCCTCCGGAGCAAAAAAGACAAACGTCCAGCTTTTGCTGCCACAGCAAAGGTGCCAGCGGGGAAAAGTGATGCTGGTCCTCATTGCCTCCTGGAACCTCTTCAAATGCCACAGACAATTTGGCCCTCTCTGCATTCCTGCGGACTCCATCCTCAAAAGCACCTGTTTTCTCTTTCGGCAACCTCCGGAGCAAAAAAGACAAACGTCCAGCTTTTGCTGCCACAGCAAAGGTGCCAGCGGGGAAAAGTAATGCTGGTTCTCACTGCCTCCTGGAACCCTTTCAAATGCCCCAGACAATTTGGCCCTCTCTGCTTTCCTGCGGACTACATCCTCAAAAGCACCTGTTTTCGCTTTCGGCAACCTCCGGAGCAAAAAAGACAACCGTCCAGGTTTTCCTGTCACAGCAAAGGTGCCAGGGGGGAAAAGTAATGCTGGTTCTCACTGCCTCCTGGAACCCTTTCAAATGCCACAGACAATTTGGCCCTCTCTGCTTTCCTGCGGACTCCATCCTCAAAAGCACCATTTTGCGCTTTCGGCATCCTCAGTAGCAAAAAAGACAAACGTCCAGCTTTTGCTGCAACAGCAAAGGTGCCAGCGGGGAAAAGTAATGCTGGTTCTCACTGCCTCCTAGAACGCTTTCAAATGCCCCAGACAATTTGGCCCTCTCTGCTTTCCTGCGGACTCCATCCTCAAAAGCAACTTTTTTCGCTTTCGGCATCCTCCGGAGCAAAAAAGACAAACGTCCAGGTTTTGCTGTCACAGCAAAGGTGCCAGCGGGGAAAAGTAATGCTGGTTCTCACTGCCTCCTGGAACCCTTTCAAATGCCACAGACAATTTGGCCCTCTCTGCTTTCCTGCGGACTCCATCCTCAAAAGCACCATTTTTCGCTTTCGGCATCCTCAGGAGCAAAAAAGACAAACGTCCAGGTTTTGCTGCCACAGCAAAGGTGCCAGCGGGGAAAAGTAATGCTGGTTCTCACTGCCTCCTGGAACCTCTTCAAATGCCACAGACAATTTGGCCCTCTCTGATTTCCTGCGGACTCCATCCTCAAAAGCACCTTTTTTCGCTTTCGGCAGCCTCCGGAGCAAAAAAGACAAACGTCCAGCTTTTGCTGCCACAGCAAAGGTGCCAGCGGGGAAAAGTGATGCTGGTCCTCATTGCCTCCTGGAACCCTTTCAAATGCCCAAGACAATTTGGCCCTCCCTGCTTTACTGCGGACTCCATCCTCAAAAGCACCTTTTTTCGCTTTCGGCAACCTCCGGAGCAAAAAAGACAAACGTCCAGGTTTTGCTGCCACAGCAAAGGTGCCAGCGGGGAAAAGTGATGCTGGTCCTCATTGCCTCCTGGAACCCTTTCAAATGCCCCAGAGAATTTGGCCCTCTCTGCTTTCCTGCGGACTCCATCCTCAAAAGCACCTTTTTTCGCTTTCGGCAACCTCAGGAGCAAAAAAGACAAACGTCCAGGTTTTGCTGTCACAGCAAAGGTGCCAGCGGGGAAAAGTAATGCTGGTTCTCACTGCCTCCTGGAACCCTTTCAAATGCCCCAGACAATTTGGCCCTCTCTGCTTTCCTGCGGACTCCATCCTCAAAAGCACCTGTTTTCGCTTTCGGCATCCTCCGGAGCAAAAAAGACAGACGTCCAGCTTTTGCTGCCACAGCAAAGGTGCCAGCGGGGAAAAGTGATCCTGGTCCTCATTGCCTCCTGGAACCTCTTCAAATGCCACAGACAATTTGGCCCTCTCTGCTTAACTGCGGACTCCATCCTCAAAAGCACCTGTTTTCTCTTTCGGCAACCTCCGGAGCAAAAAAGACAAACGTCCAGCTTTTGCTGCCACAGCAAAGGTGCCAGCGGGGAAAAGTAATGCGGGTTCTCACTGCCTCCTGGAACCCTTTCAAATGCCACAGACAATTTGGCCCTCTCTGCTTTCCTGCGGACTCCATCCTCAAAAGCACCTGTTTTCGCTTTCGGCAACCTCCGGAGCAAAAAAGACAAACATCCAGCTTTTGCTGCCACAGCAAAGGTGCCAGCGGGGAAAAGTGATCCTGGTCCTCATTGCCTCCTGGAACCTCTTCAAATGCCCCAGACAATTTGGCCCTCTCTGCTTTCCTGCGGACTCCATCCTCAAAAGCACCTGTTCTCGCTTTCGGCAGCCTCCGGAGCAAAAAAGACAAACGTCCAGGTTTTGCTGTCACAGCAAAGGTGCCAGCGGGGAAAAGTAATGCTGGTTCTCACTGCCTCCTGGAACTCTTTCAAATGCCACAGACAATTTGGCCCTCTCTGCTTTCCTGCGGACTCCATCCTCAAAAGCACCATTTTTCGCTTTCGGCATCCTCCGGAGCAAAAAAGACAAACGTCCAGCTTTTGCTGCCACAGCAAAGGTGCCAGCGGGGAAAAGTGATCCTGGTCCTCATTGCCTCCTGGAACCTCTTCAAATGCCACAGACAATTTGGCCCTCTCTGCTTTCCTGCGGACTCCATCCTCAAAAGCACCTGTTTTCGCTTTCGGCAACGTCAGGAGCAAAAAAGACAAACGTCCAGCTTTTGCTGCCACAGCAAAGGTGCCAGCGGGGAAAAGTGATGCTGGTTCTCACTGCCTCCTGGAACCCTTTCAAATGCCCCAGACAATTTGACCCTCTCTGCTTTCCTGCGGACTCCATCCTCAAAAGCACCTTTTTTCGCTTTCGGCAACCTCCGGAGCAAAAAAGACAAACGTCCAGCTTTTGCTGCCACAGCAAAGGTGCCACCGGAGAAAAGTAATGTTGGTTCTCACTGTCTCCTGGAACCCTTTCAAATGCCCCAGACAATTTGGCCCTCTCTGCTTTACTGCGGACTCCATCCTCAAAAGCACCTTTTTTCGCTTTCGGCCACCTCCGGAGCAAAAAAGACAAACGTCCAGCTTTTGCTGCCACAGCAAAGGTGCCAGCGGGGAAAAGTGATGCTGGTCCTCACTGCCTCCTGGAACCCCTTCAAATGCCACAGACAATTTGGCCCTCTCTGCTTTCCTGCGGACTCCATCCTCAAAAGCACCTTTTTTCGCTTTCTGCAACGTCAGGAGCAAAAAAGACAAACGTCCAGGTTTTGCTGCCACAGCAAAGGTGCCAGCGGGGAAAAGTGATGCTGGTCCTCATTGCCTCCTGGAACCTCTTCAAATGCCCCAGACAATTTGGCCCTCTCTGCTTTCCTGCGGACTCCATCCTCAAAAGCACCTGTTTTCGCTTTCGGCAACCTCCGGAGCAAAAAAGACAAACGTCCAGCTTTTGCTGCCACAGCAAAGGTGCCAGCGGGGAAAAGTGATGCTGGTCCTCATTGCCTCCTGGAACCCTTTCAAATGCCCCAGACAATTTGGCCCTCCCTGCTTTACTGCGGACTCCATCCTCAAAAGCAACTTTTTTCGCTTTCGGCAGCCTCCGGAGCAAAAAAGACAAACGTCCAGCTTTTGCTGCCACAGCAAAGGTGCCAACGGGGAAAAGTGATGCTGGTCCTCACTGCCTCCTGGAACCCTTTCAAATGCCACAGACAATTTGGCCCTCCCTGCTTTACTGCGGACTCCATCCTCAAAAGCAACTTTTTTCGCTTTCGGCATCCTCCGGAGCAAAAAAGACAAACGTCCAGCTTTTGCTGCCACAGCAAAGGTGCCAGCGGGGAAAAGTAATGCTGGTTCTCACTGCCTCCTGGAACCCTTTCAAATGCCACAGACAATTTGGCCCTCTCTGCTTTCCTGCGGACTCCATCCTCAAAAGCACCATTTTTCGCTTTCGGCATCCTCCGGAGCAAAAAAGACAAACGTCCAGCTTTTGCTGCAACAGCAAAGGTGCCAGCGGGGAAAAGTGATCCTGGTCCTCATTGCCTCCTGGAACCTCTTCAAATGCCACAGACAATTTGGCCCTCTCTGCATTCCTGCGGACTCCATCCTCAAAAGCACCTGTTTTCTCTTTCGGCAACCTCCGGAGCAAAAAAGACAAACGTCCAGCTTTTGCTGCCACAGCAAAGGTGCCAGCGGGGAAAAGTAATGCTGGTTCTCACTGCCTCCTGGAACCCTTTCAAATGCCCCAGACAATTTGGCCCTCTCTGCTTTCCTGCGGACTACATCCTCAAAAGCAGCTGTTTTCGCTTTCGGCAACCTCCGGAGCAAAAAAGACAACCGTCCAGGTTTTGCTGTCACAGCAAAGGTGCCAGCGGGGAAAAGTAATGCTGGTTCTCACTGCCTCCTGGAACCCTTTCAAATGCCACAGACAATTTGGCCCTCTCTGCTTTCCTGCGGACTCCATCCTCAAAAGCACCATTTTTCGCTTTCGGCATCCTCAGGAGCAAAAAAGACAAACGTCCAGGTTTTGCTGCCACAGCAAAGGTGCCAGCGGGGAAAAGTAATGCTGGTTCTCACTGCCTCCTGGAACGTCTTCAAATGCCACAGACAATTTGGCCCTCTCTGATTTCCTGCGGACTCCATCCTCAAAAGCACCTTTTTTCGCTTTCGGCCACCTCCGGAGCAAAAAAGACAAACGTCCAGCTTTTGCTGCCACAGCAAAGGTGCCAGCGGGGAAAAGTGATGCTGGTCCTCATTGCCTCCTGGAACCCTTTCAAATGCCCAAGACAATTTGGCCCTCCCTGCTTTACTGCGGACTCCATCCTCAAAAGCACCTTTTTTCGCTTTCGGCAACCTCCGGAGCAAAAAAGACAAACGTCCAGGTTTTGCTGCCACAGCAAAGGTGCCAGCGGGGAAAAGTGATGCTGGTCCTCATTGCCTCCTGGAACCCTTTCAAATGCCCCAGAGAATTTGGCCCTCTCTGCTTTCCTGCGGACTCCATCCTCAAAAGCACCTTTTTTCGCTTTCGGCAACCTCAGGAGCAAAAAAGACAAACGTCCAGGTTTTGCTGTCACAGCAAAGGTGCCAGCGGGGAAAAGTAATGCTGGTTCTCACTGCCTCCTGGAACCCTTTCAAATGCCACAGACAATTTGGCCCTCTCTGCTTTCCTGCGGACTCCATCCTCAAAAGCACCTGTTTTCGCTTTCGGCATCCTCCGGAGCAAAAAAGACAAACGTCCAGCTTTTGCTGCCACAGCAAAGGTGCCAGCGGGGAAAAGTGATCCTGGTCCTCATTGCCTCCTGGAACCTCTTCAAATGCCACAGACAATTTGGCCCTCTCTGCTTTACTGCGGACTCCATCCTCAAAAGCACCTGTTTTCTCTTTCGGCAACCTCCGGAGCAAAAAAGACAAACGTCCAGCTTTTGCTGCCACAGCAAAGGTGCCAGCGGGGAAAAGTAATGCGGGTTCTCACTGCCTCCTGGAACCCTTTCAAATGCCACAGACAATTTGGCCCTCTCTGCTTTCCTGCGGACTCCATCCTCAAAAGCACCTGTTTTCGCTTTCGGCAACCTCCGGAGCAAAAAAGACAAACATCCAGCTTTTGCTGCCACAGCAAAGGTGCCAGCGGGGAAAAGTGATGCTGGTCCTCATTGCCTCCTGGAACCTCTTCAAATGCCCCAGACAATTTGGCCCTCTCTGCTTTCCTGCGGACTCCATCCTCAAAAGCACCTGTTTTCGCTTTCGGCAGCCTCCGGAGCAAAAAAGACAAACGTCCAGCTTTTGCTGTCACAGCAAAGGTGCCAGCGGGGAAAAGTAATGCTGGTTCTCACTGCCTCCTGGAACTCTTTCAAATGCCACAGACAATTTGGCCCTCTCTGCTTTCCTGCGGACTCCATCCTCAAAAGCACCATTTTTCGCTTTCGGCATCCTCCGGAGCAAAAAAGACAAACGTCCAGCTTTTGCTGCCACAGCAAAGGTGCCAGCGGGGAAAAGTGATCCTGGTCCTCATTGCCTCCTGGAACCTCTTCAAATGCCACAGACAATTTGGCCCTCTCTGCTTTCCTGCGGACTCCATCCTCAAAAGCACCTGTTTTCGCTTTCGGCAACGTCAGGAGCAAAAAAGACAAACGTCCAGCTTTTGCTGCCACAGCAAAGGTGCCAGCGGGGAAAAGTGATGCTGGTTCTCACTGCCTCCTGGAACCCTTTCAAATGCCCCAGACAATTTGACCCTCTCTGCTTTCCTGCGGACTCCATCCTCAAAAGCACCTTTTTTCGCTTTCGGCAACCTCCGGAGCAAAAAAGACAAACGTCCAGCTTTTGCTGCCACAGCAAAGGTGCCACCGGAGAAAAGTAATGCTGGTCCTCATTGCCTCCTGGAACCCTTTCAAATGCCCCAGACAATTTGGCCCTCCCTGCTTTACTGCGGACTCCATCCTCAAAAGCACCTTTTTTCGCTTTCGGCAGCCTCCGGAGCAAAAAAGACAAACGTCCAGCTTTTGCTGCCACAGCAAAGGTGCCAACGGGGAAAAGTGATGCTGGTCCTCACTGCCTCCTGGAACCCTTTCAAATGCCACAGACAATTTGGCCCTCTCTGCTTTCCTGCGGACTCCATCCTCAAAAGCACCATTTTTCGCTTTCGGCATCCTCAGGAGCAAAAAAGACAAACGTCCAGCTTTTGCTGCCACAGCAAAGGTGCCAGCGGGGAAAAGTGATCCTGGTCCTCATTGCCTCCTGGAACCTCTTCAAATGCCACAGACAATTTGGCCCTCTCTGCATTCCTGCGGACTCCATCCTCAAAAGCACCTGTTTTCTCTTTCGGCAACCTCCGGAGCAAAAAAGACAAACGTCCAGCTTTTGCTGCCACAGCAAAGGTGCCAGCGGGGAAAAGTAATGCTGGTTCTCACTGCCTCCTGGAACCCTTTCAAATGCCCCAGACAATTTGGCCCTCTCTGCTTTCCTGCGGACTACATCCTCAAAAGCACCTGTTTTCGCTTTCGGCAACCTCCGGAGCAAAAAAGACAACCGTCCAGGTTTTCCTGTCACAGCAAAGGTGCCAGGGGGGAAAAGTAATGCTGGTTCTCACTGCCTCCTGGAACCCTTTCAAATGCCACAGACAATTTGGCCCTCTCTGCTTTCCTGCGGACTCCATCCTCAAAAGCACCATTTTTCGCTTTCGGCATCCTCAGTAGCAAAAAAGACAAACGTCCAGCTTTTGCTGCAACAGCAAAGGTGCCAGCGGGGAAAAGTAATGCTGGTTCTCACTGCCTCCTAGAACGCTTTCAAATGCCCCAGACAATTTGGCCCTCTCTGCTTTCCTGCGGACTCCATCCTCAAAAGCAACTTTTTTCGCTTTCGGCATCCTCCGGAGCAAAAAAGACAAACGTCCAGGTTTTGCTGTCACAGCAAAGGTGCCAGCGGGGAAAAGTATTGCTGGTTCTCACTGCCTCCTGGAACCCTTTCAAATGCCACAGACAATTTGGCCCTCTCTGCTTTCCTGCGGACTCCATCCTCAAAAGCACCATTTTTCGCTTTCGGCCACCTCCGGAGCAAAAAAGACAAACGTCCAGGTTTTGCTGCCACAGCAAAGGTGCCAGCGGGGAAAAGTAATGCTGGTTCTCACTGCCTCCTGGAACCTCTTCAAATGCCACAGACAATTTGGCCCTCTCTGATTTCCTGCCGACTCCATCCTCAAAAGCACCTTTTTTCGCTTTCGGCCACCTCCGGAGCAAAAAAGACAAACGTCCAGCTTTTGCTGCCACAGCAAAGGTGCCAGCGGGGAAAAGTGATGCTGGTCCTCATTGCCTCCTGGAACCCTTTCAAATGCCCAAGACAATTTGGCCCTCCCTGCTTTACTGCGGACTCCATCCTCAAAAGCACCTTTTTTCGCTTTCGGCAACCTCCGGAGCAAAAAAGACAAACGTCCAGGTTTTGCTGCCACAGCAAAGGTGCCAGCGGGGAAAAGTGATGCTGGTCCTCATTGCCTCCTGGAACCCTTTCAAATGCCCCAGAGAATTTGGCCCTCTCTGCTTTCCTGCGGACTCCATCCTCAAAAGCACCTTTTTTCGCTTTCGGCAACCTCAGGAGCAAAAAAGACAAACGTCCAGGTTTTGCTGTCACAGCAAAGGTGCCAGCGGGGAAAAGTAATGCTGGTTCTCACTGCCTCCTGGAACCCTTTCAAATGCCACAGACAATTTGGCCCTCTCTGCTTTCCTGCGGACTCCATCCTCAAAAGCACCTGTTTTCGCTTTCGGCATCCTCCGGAGCAAAAAAGACAAACGTCCAGCTTTTGCTGCCACAGCAAAGGTGCCAGCGGGGAAAAGTGATCCTGGTCCTCATTGCCTCCTGGAACCTCTTCAAATGCCACAGACAATTTGGCCCTCTCTGCTTTACTGCGGACTCCATCCTCAAAAGCACCTGTTTTCTCTTTCGGCAACCTCCGGAGCAAAAAAGACAAACGTCCAGCTTTTGCTGCCACAGCAAAGGTGCCAGCGGGGAAAAGTAATGCGGGTTCTCACTGCCTCCTGGAACCCTTTCAAATGCCACAGACAATTTGGCCCTCTCTGCTTTCCTGCGGACTCCATCCTCAAAAGCACCATTTTTCGCTTTCGGCAACCTCCGGAGCAAAAAAGACAAACATCCAGCTTTTGCTGCCACAGCAAAGGTGCCAGCGGGGAAAAGTGATGCTGGTCCTCATTGCCTCCTGGAACCTCTTCAAATGCCCCAGACAATTTGGCCCTCTCTGCTTTCCTGCGGACTCCATCCTCAAAAGCACCTGTTTTCGCTTTCGGCAGCCTCCGGAGCAAAAAAGACAAACGTCCAGGTTTTGCTGTCACAGCAAAGGTGCCAGCGGGGAAAAGTAATGCTGGTTCTCACTGCCTCCTGGAACTCTTTCAAATGCCACAGACAATTTGGCCCTCTCTGCTTTCCTGCGGACTCCATCCTCAAAAGCACCATTTTTCGCTTTCGGCATCCTCCGGAGCAAAAAAGACAAACGTCCAGCTTTTGCTGCCACAGCAAAGGTGCCAGCGGGGAAAAGTGATCCTGGTCCTCATTGCCTCCTGGAACCTCTTCAAATGCCACAGACAATTTGGCCCTCTCTGCTTTCCTGCGGACTCCATCCTGAAAAGCACCTGTTTTCGCTTTCGGCAACGTCAGGAGCAAAAAAGACAAACGTCCAGCTTTTGCTGCCACAGCAAAGGTGCCAGCGGGGAAAAGTGATGCTGGTTCTCACTGCCTCCTGGAACCCTTTCAAATGCCCCAGACAATTTGACCCTCTCTGCTTTCCTGCGGACTCCATCCTCAAAAGCACCTTTTTTCGCTTTCGGCAACCTCCGGAGCAAAAAAGACAAACGTCCAGCTTTTGCTGCCACAGCAAAGGTGCCACCGGAGAAAAGTAATGCTGGTTCTCACTGTCTCCTGGAACCCTTTCAAATGCCCCAGACAATTTGGCCCTCTCTGCTTTACTGCGGACTCCATCCTCAAAAGCACCTGTTTTCACTTTCGGCGCCCTCCGGTGGTAAAAAGACAAACGTCCAGCTTTTGCTGCCACAGCAAAGGTGCCAGCGGGGAAAAGTGATGCTGGTCCTCACTGCCTCCTGGAACCCCTTCAAATGCCACAGACAATTTGGCCCTCTCTGCTTTCCTGCGGACTCCATCCTCAAAAGCACCTTTTTTCGCTTTCGGCACCCTCCGGAGCAAAAAAAGACAAACGTCCAGCTTGTGCTGCCACAGCAAAGGTGCCAGCGGGGAAAAGTAATGCTGGTTCTCACTGCCTCCTGGAACCCTTTCAAATGCCACAGACAATTTGGCCCTCTCTGATTTCCTGCAGACTCCATCCTCAAAAGCACCTTTTTTCGCTTTCGGCCACCTCCGGAGCAAAAAAGACAAACGTCCAGCTTTTGCTGCCACAGCAAAGGTGCCAGCGGGGAAAAGTGATGCTGGTCCTCACTGCCTCCTGGAACCCCTTCAAATGCCACAGACAATTTGGCCCTCTCTGCTTTCCTGCGGACTCCATCCTCAAAAGCACCTTTTTTCGCTTTCGGCAACGTCAGGAGCAAAAAAGACAAACGTCCAGGTTTTGCTGCCACAGCAAAGGTGCCAGCGGGGAAAAGTGATGCTGGTCCTCATTGCCTCCTGGAACCTCTTCAAATGCCCCAGACAATTTGGCCCTCTCTGCTTTCCTGCGGACTCCATCCTCAAAAGCACCTGTTTTCGCTTTCGGCAACCTCCGGAGCAAAAAAGACAAACGTCCAGCTTTTGCTGCCACAGCAAAGGTGCCAGCGGGGAAAAGTGATGCTGGTCCTCATTGCCTCCTGGAACCCTTTCAAATGCCCCAGACAATTTGGCCCTCCCTGCTTTACTGCGGACTCCATCCTCAAAAGCACCTTTTTTCGCTTTCGGCAGCCTCCGGAGCAAAAAAGACAAACGTCCAGCTTTTGCTGCCACAGCAAAGGTGCCAACGGGGAAAAGTGATGCTGGTTCTCACTGCCTCCTGGAACCCCTTCAAATGCCCCAGACAATTTCGCCCTCTCTGCTTTCCTGCGGACTCCATCCTCAAAAGCACCTGTTTTCGCTTTCGGCATCCTCCGGAGCAAAAAAGACAAACGTCCAGGTTTTGCTGCCACAGCAAAGGTGCCAGCGGGGAAAAGTGATCCTGGTCCTCATTGCCTCCTGGAACCTCTTCAAATGCCACAGACAATTTGGCCCTCTCTGCATTCCTGCGGACTCCATCCTCAAAAGCACCTGTTTTCTCTTTCGGCAACCTCCGGAGCAAAAAAGACAAACGTCCAGCTTTTGCTGCCACAGCAAAGGTGCCAGCGGGGAAAAGTAATGCTGGTTCTCACTGCCTCCTGGAACCCTTTCAAATGCCACAGACAATTTGGCCCTCTCTGCTTTCCTGCGGACTCCATCCTCAAAAGGACCTTTTTTCGCTTTCGGCCACCTCCGGAGCAAAAAAGACAAACGTCCAGGTTTTGCTGCCACAGCAAAGGTGACAGCGGGGAAAAGTAATGCTGGTTCTCACTGCCTCCTGGAACCCTTTCAAATGCCCCAGTCAATTTGACCCTCTCTGCTTTCCTGCGGACTCCATCCTCAAAAGCACCTTTTTTCGCTTTCGGCAACCTCCGGAGCAAAAAAGACAAACGTCCAGGTTTTGCTGCCACAGCAAAGGTGCCAGCGGGGAAAAGTGATGCTGGTCCTCATTGCCTCCTGGAACCCTTTCAAATGCCCCAGACAATTTGGCCCTCCCTGCTTTACTGCGGACTCCATCCTCAAAAGCACCTTTTTTCGCTTTCGGCAGCCTCCGGAGCAAAAAAGACAAACGTCCAGCTTTTGCTGCCACAGCAAAGGTGCCAACGGGGAAAAGTGATGCTGATCCTCACTGCCTCCTGGAACCCCTTCAAATGCCACAGACAATTTGGCCCTCTCTGCTTTACTGCGGACTCCATCCTCAAAAGCACCTGTTTTCGCTTTCGGCATCCTCCGGAGCAAAAAAGACAAACGTCCAGCTTTTGCTGCCACAGCAAAGGTGCCAGCGGGGAAAAGTAATGCTGGTTCTCACTGCCTCCTGGAACGCTTTCAAATGCCTATGAGAATTTGGCCCTCTCTGCTTTCCTGCGGACTCCATCTTCAAAAGCACCTTTTTTCGCTTTCGGTAACCTCAGGAGCAAAAAAGACAAACGTCCAGGTTTTGCTGTGACAGCAAAGGTGCCAGCGGGGAAAAGTAATGCTGGTTCTCACTGCCTCCTGGAACCCTTTCAAATGCCACAGACAATTTGGCCCTCTCTGCTTTCCTGCGGACTCCATCCTCAAAAGCACCATTTTTCGCTTTCGGCATCCTCCGGAGCAAAAAAGACAAACGTCCAGGTTTTGCTGCCACAGCAAAGGTGCCAGCGGGGAAAAGTGATCCTGGTCCTCATTGCCTCCTGGAACCTCTTCAAATGCCACAGACAATTTGGCCCTCTCTGCATTCCTGCGGACTCCATCCTCAAAAGCACCTGTTTTCTCTTTCGGCAACCTCCGGAGCAAAAAAGACAAACGTCCAGCTTTTGCTGCCACAGCAAAGGTGCCAGCGGGGAAAAGTAATGCGGGTTCTCACTGCCTCCTGGAACCCTTTCAAATGCCACAGACAATTTGGCCCTCTCTGCTTTCCTGCGGACTCCATCCTCAAAAGCACCTGTTTTCGCTTTCGGCAACCTCCGGAGCAAAAAAGACAAACGTCCAGCTTTTGCTGCCACAGCAAAGGTGCCAGCGGGGAAAAGTAATGCTGGTTCTCACTGCCTCCTAGAACGCTTTCAAATGCCCCAGACAATTTGGCCCTCTCTGCTTTCCTGCGGACTCCATCCTCAAAAGCACCTGTTCTCTCTTTCGGCAACCTCCGGAGCAAAAAAGACAAACGTCCAGGTTTTGCTGCCACAGCAAAGGTGCCAGCGGGGAAAAGTAATGCTGGTTCTCACTGCCTCCTGGAACCCTTTCAAATGCCACAGACAATTTGGCCCTCTCTGCTTTCCTGCGGACTCCATCCTCAAAAGGACCTTTTTTCGCTTTCGGCCACCTCCGGAGCAAAAAAGACAAACGTCCAGGTTTTGCTGCCACAGCAAAGGTGACAGCGGGGAAAAGTAATGCTGGTTCTCACTGCCTCCTGGAACCCTTTCAAATGCCCCAGTCAATTTGACCCTCTCTGCTTTCCTGCGGACTCCATCCTCAAAAGCACCTTTTTTCGCTTTCGGCAACCTCCGGAGCAAAAAAGACAAACGTCCAGGTTTTGCTGCCACAGCAAAGGTGCCAGCGGGGAAAAGTGATGCTGGTCCTCATTGCCTCCTGGAACCCTTTCAAATGCCCCAGACAATTTGGCCCTCCCTGCTTTACTGCGGACTCCATCCTCAAAAGCACCTTTTTTCGCTTTCGGCAGCCTCCGGAGCAAAAAAGACAAACGTCCAGCTTTTGCTGCCACAGCAAAGGTGCCAACGGGGAAAAGTGATGCTGATCCTCACTGCCTCCTGGAACCCCTTCAAATGCCACAGACAATTTGGCCCTCTCTGCTTTACTGCGGACTCCATCCTCAAAAGCACCTGTTTTCGCTTTCGGCATCCTCCGGAGCAAAAAAGACAAACGTCCAGCTTTTGCTGCCACAGCAAAGGTGCCAGCGGGGAAAAGTAATGCTGGTTCTCACTGCCTCCTGGAACGCTTTCAAATGCCTATGAGAATTTGGCCCTCTCTGCTTTCCTGCGGACTCCATCTTCAAAAGCACCTTTTTTCGCTTTCGGCAACCTCAGGAGCAAAAAAGACAAACGTCCAGGTTTTGCTGTGACAGCAAAGGTGCCAGCGGGGAAAAGTAATGCTGGTTCTCACTGCCTCCTGGAACCCTTTCAAATGCCACAGACAATTTGGCCCTCTCTGCTTTCCTGCGGACTCCATCCTCAAAAGCACCATTTTTCGCTTTCGGCATCCTCCGGAGCAAAAAAGACAAACGTCCAGGTTTTGCTGCCACAGCAAAGGTGCCAGCGGGGAAAAGTGATCCTGGTCCTCATTGCCTCCTGGAACCTCTTCAAATGCCACAGACAATTTGGCCCTCTCTGCATTCCTGCGGACTCCATCCTCAAAAGCACCTGTTTTCTCTTTCGGCAACCTCCGGAGCAAAAAAGACAAACGTCCAGCTTTTGCTGCCACAGCAAAGGTGCCAGCGGGGAAAAGTAATGCGGGTTCTCACTGCCTCCTGGAACCCTTTCAAATGCCACAGACAATTTGGCCCTCTCTGCTTTCCTGCGGACTCCATCCTCAAAAGCACCTGTTTTCGCTTTCGGCAGCCTCCGGAGCAAAAAAGACAAACGTCCAGCTTTTGCTGCCACAGCAAAGGTGCCAGCGGGGAAAAGTAATGCTGGTTCTCACTGCCTCCTAGAACGCTTTCAAATGCCCCAGACAATTTGGCCCTCTCTGCTTTCCTGCGGACTCCATCCTCAAAAGCAACTTTTTTCGCTTTCGGCATCCTCCGGAGCAAAAAAGACAAACGTCCAGGTTTTGCTGTCACAGCAAAGGTGCCAGCGGGGAAAAGTAATGCTGGTTCTCACTGCCTCCTGGAACCCTTTCAAATGCCACAGACAATTTGGCCCTCTCTGCTTTCCTGCGGACTCCATCCTCAAAAGGACCTTTTTTCGCTTTCGGCCACCTCCGGAGCAAAAAAGACAAACGTCCAGGTTTTGCTGCCACAGCAAAGGTGACAGCGGGGAAAAGTAATGCTGGTTCTCACTGCCTCCTGGAACGCTTTCAAATGCCTCAGAGAATTTGGCCCTCTCTGCTTTCCTGCGGACTCCATCTTCAAAAGCACCTTTTTTCGCTTTCGGCAACCTCAGGAGCAAAAAAGACAAACGTCCAGGTTTTGCTGTCACAGCAAAGGTGCCAGCGGGGAAAAGTAATGCTGGTTCTCACTGCCTCCTGGAACCCTTTCAAATGCCACAGACAATTTGGCCCTCTCTGCTTTCCTGCGGACTCCATCCTCAAAAGCACCTTTTTTTCGCTTTCGGCAACCTCCGGAGCAAAAAAGACAAACGTCCAGCTTTTGCTGCCACAGCAAAGGTGCCAACGGGGAAAAGTGATGCTGGTCCTCACTGCCTCCTGGAACCCCTTCAAATGCCCCAGACAATTTGGCCCTCTCTGCTTTCCTGCGGACTCCATCCTCAAAAGCACCTGTTTTCGCTTTCGGCAGCCTCCGGAGCAAAAAAGACAAACGTCCAGCTTTTGCTGCCACAGCAAAGGTGCCAGCTGGGAAAAGTAATGCTGGTTCTCACTGCCTCCTGGAACGCTTTCAAATGCCCCAGACAATTTGGCCCTCTCTGCTTTCCTGCGGACTCCATCCTCAAAAGCACCTTTTTTCGCTTTCGGCAACCTCAGGAGCAAAAAAGACAAACGTCCAGGTTTTGCTGTCACAGCAAAGGAGCCAGCGGGGAAAAGTAATGCTGGTTCTCACTGCCTCCTGGAACCCTTTCAAATGCCCCAGACAATTTGGCCCTCTCTGCTTTCCTGCGGACTCCATCCTCAAAAGCACCATTTTTAGCTTTCGGCATCCTCCGGAGCAAAAAAGACAAACGTCCAGGTTTTGCTGCCACAGCAAAGGTGCCAGCGGGGAAAAGTGATCCTGGTCCTCATTGCCTCCTGGAAGCTCTTCAAATGCCACAGACAATTTGGCCCTCTCTGATTTCCTGCGGACTCCATCCTCAAAAGCACCTTTTTTCGCTTTCGGCCACCTCCGGAGCAAAAAAGACAAACGTCCAGCTTTTGCTGCCACAGCAAAGGTGCCAGCGGGGAAAAGTGATGCTGGTTCTCACTGCCTCCTGGAACCCCTTCAAATGCCCCAGACAATTTGGCCCTCTCTGATTTCCTGCGGACTCCATCCTCAAAAGCACCTGTTTTCGCTTTCGGCAGCCTCCGGAACAAAAAAGACAAACGTCCAGCTTTTGCTGCCACAGCAAAGGTGCCAGCGGGGAAAAGTAATGCTGGTTCTCACTGCCTCCTGGAACCCTTTCAAATGCCCCAGACAATTTGGCCCTCTCTGCTTTCCTGCGGACTCCATCCTCAAAAGCACCTTTTTTCGCTTTCGGCAACCTCAGGAGCAAAAAAGACAAACGTCCAGGTTTTGCTGTCACAGCAAAGGTGCCAGCGGGGAAAAGTAATGCTGGTTCTCACTGCCTCCTGGAACCCTTTCAAATGCCCCAGACAATTTGACCCTCTCTGCTTTCCTGCGGACTCCATCCTCAAAAGCACCATTTTTCGCTTTCGGCATCCTCCGGAGCAAAAAAGACAAACGTCCAGGTTTTGCTGCCACAGCAAAGGTGCCAGCGGGGAAAAGTGATCCTGGTCCTCATTGCCTCCTGGAACCTCTTCAAATGCCACAGACAATTTGGCCCTCTCTGCATTCCTGCGGACTCCATCCTCAAAAGCACCTGTTTTCTCTTTCGGCCACCTCCGGAGCAAAAAAGACAAACGTCCACCTTTTGCTGCCACAGTAAAGGTGACAGCGGGGAAAAGTAATGCTGGTTCTCACTGCCTCCTGGAACCCTTTCAAATGCCACAGACAATTTGGCCCTCTCTGATTTCCTGCGGACTCCATCCTCAAAAGCACCTTTTTTCGCTTTCGGCAACGTCAGGAGCAAAAAAGACAAACGTCCAGCTTTTGCTGCCACAGCAAAGGTGCCAGCGGGGAATAGTGATGCTGGTCCTCATTGCCTCCTGGAACCCTTTCAAATGCCACAGACAATTTGGCCCTCTCTGCTTTCCTGCGGACTCCATCCTCAAAAGCACCTGTTTTCGCTTTCGGCACCCTCCGGAACAAAAAAGACAAACATCCAGGTTTTGCTGCCACAGCAAAGGTGCCAGCGGGGGAAAGTAATGCTGGTTGTCACTGCCTCCTGGAACTCTTTCAAATGCCCCAGACAATTTCGCCCTCTCTGCTTTCCTGCGGACTCCATCCTGAAAAGCACCTGTTTTCGCTTTTGGCAACCTCAGGAGCAAAATAGACAAACGTCCAGCTTTTGCTGCCACAGCAAAGGTGCCAGCGGGGAAAAGTGATGCTGGTCCTCACTGCCTCCTGGAACCCCTTCAAATGCCACAGACAATTTGGCCCTCTCTGCTTTCCTGCGGACTCCATCCTCAAAAGCACCTGTTTTCACTTTCGGCGCCCTCCGGTTGTAAAAAGACAAACGTCCAGCTTTTGCTGCCACAGCAAAGGTGCCAGCTGGGAAAAGTAATGCTGGTTCTCACTGCCTCCTGGAACCCTTTCAAATGCCCCAGACAATTTGGCCCTCTCTGCTTTCCTGCGGACTCCATCCTCAAAAGCACCTGTTTTCGCTTTGTGCAGCCTCCGGAGCAAAAAAGACAAACGTCCAGGTTTTGCTGCCACAGCAAAGGTGACAGCGGGGAAAAGTAATGCTGGTTCTCACTGCCTCCTGGAACCCTTTCAAATGCCCCAGACAATTTGACCCTCTCTGCTTTCCTGCGGACTCCATCCTCAAAAGCACCTTTTTTCGCTTTCGGCAACCTCCGGAGCAAAAAAGACAAACGTCCAGGTTTTGCTGCCACAGCAAAGGTGCCAGCGGGGAAAAGTGATGCTGGTCCTCATTGCCTCCTGGAACCCTTTCAAATGCCCCAGACAATTTGGCCCTCCCTGCTTTACTGCGGACTCCATCCTCAAAAGCACCTTTTTTCGCTTTCGGCAGCCTCCGGAGCAAAAAAGACAAACGTCCAGCTTTTGCTGCCACAGCAAAGGTGCCAACGGGGAAAAGTGATGCTGATCCTCACTGCCTGCTGGAACCCCTTCAAATGCCACAGACAATTTGGCCCTCTCTGCTTTCCTGCGGACTCCATCCTCAAAAGCACCTGTTTTCGCTTTCGGCATCCTCCGGAGCAAAAAAGACAAACGTCCAGCTTTTGCTGCCACAGCAAAGGTGCCAGCGGGGAAAAGTAATGCTGGTTCTCACTGCCTCCTGGAACGCTTTCAAATGCCTCAGAGAATTTGGCCCTCTCTGCTTTCCTGCGGACTCCATCTTCAAAAGCACGTTTTTTCGCTTTCGGCAACCTCAGGAGCAAAAAAGACAAACGTCCAGGTTTTGCTGTCACAGCAAAGGTGCCAGCGGGGAAAAGTAATGCTGGTTCTCACTGCCTCCTGGAACCCTTTCAAATGCCACAGACAATTTGGCCCTCTCTGCTTTCCTGCGGACTCCATCCTCAAAAGCACCTTTTTTCGCTTTCGGCAACCTCCGGAGCAAAAAAGACAAACGTCCAGCTTTTGCTGCCACAGCAAAGGTGCCAACGGGGAAAAGTGATGCTGGTCCTCACTGCCTCCTGGAACCCCTTCAAATGCCACAGACAATTTGGCCCTCTCTGCTTTCCTGCGGACTCCATCCTCAAAAGCACCTGTTTTCGCTTTCGGCAACGTCAGGAGCAAAAAAGACAAACGTCCAGCTTTTGCTGCCACAGCAAAGGTGCCAGCTGGGAAAAGTAATGCTGGTTCTCACTGCCTCCTGGAACGCTTTCAAATGCCCCAGACAATTTGGCCCTCTCTGCTTTCCTGCGGACTCCATCCTCAAAAGCACCTTTTTTCGCTTTCGGCAACCTCAGGAGCAAAAAAGACAAACGTCCAGGTTTTGCTGTCACAGCAAAGGAGCCAGCGGGGAAAAGTAATGCTGGTTCTCACTGCCTCCTGGAACCCTTTCAAATGCCCCAGACAATTTGGCCCTCTCTGCTTTCCTGCGGACTCCATCCTCAAAAGCACCATTTTTCGCTTTCGGCATCCTCCGGAGCAAAAAAGACAAACGTCCAGGTTTTGCTGCCACAGCAAAGGTGCCAGCGGGGAAAAGTGATCCTGGTCCTCATTGCCTCCTGGAAGCTCTTCAAATGCCACAGACAATTTGGCCCTCTCTGATTTCCTGCGGACTCCATCCTCAAAAGCACCTTTTTTCGCTTTCGGCCACCTCCGGAGCAAAAAAGACAAACGTCCAGCTTTTGCTGCCACAGCAAAGGTGCCAGCGGGGAAAAGTGATGCTGGTTCTCACTGCCTCCTGGAACCCCTTCAAATGCCACAGACAATTTGGCCCTCTCTGCTTTCCTGCGGACTCCATCCTCAAAAGCACCTGTTTTCGCTTTCGGCATCCTCCGGAACAAAAAAGACAAACGTCCAGCTTTTGCTGCCACAGCAAAGGTGCCAGCGGGGAAAAGTAATGCTGGTTCTCACTGCCTCCTGGAACGCTTTCAAATGCCCCAGACAATTTGGCCCTCTCTGCTTTCCTGCGGACTCCATCCTCAAAAGCACCTTTTTTCGCTTTCGGCAACCTCAGGAGCAAAAAAGACAAACGTCCAGGTTTTGCTGTCACAGCAAAGGTGCCAGCGGGGAAAAGTAATGCTGGTTCTCACTGCCTCCTGGAACCCTTTCAAATGCCCCAGACAATTTCGCCCTCTCTGCTTTCCTGCGGACTCCATCCTCAAAAGCACCTGTTTTCACTTTCGGCGCCCTCCGGTTGTAAAAAGACAAACGTCCAGCTTTTGCTGCCACAGCAAAGGTGCCAGCTGGGAAAAGTAATGCTGGTTCTCACTGCCTCCTGGAACCCTTTCAAATGCCCCAGACAATTTGGCCCTCTCTGCTTTCCTGCGGACTCCATCCTCAAAAGCACCTGTTTTCGCTTTGTGCAGCCTCCGGAGCAAAAAAGACAAACGCCCAGCTTTTGCTGCCACAGCAAAGGTGCCACCGGAGAAAAGTAATGCTGGTTCTCACTGCCTCCTGGAACCCTTTCAAATGCCACAAACAATTTGGCCCTCTCTGCTTTCCTGCGGACTCCATCCTCAAAAGGACCGTTTTTCGCTTTCGGCCACCTCCGGAGGAATAAAGACAAACGTCCAGCTTTTGCTGCCACAGCAAAGGTGCCAGCGGGGAAAAGTAATGCTGGTTCTCACTGCCTCCTGGAACCCTTTCAAATGCCACAGACAATTTGACCCTCTCTGCTTTCCTGCGGACTCCATCCTCAAAGCACCTTTTTTCGCTTTCGGCAACCTCCGGAGCAAAAAAGACAAACGTCCAGGTTTTGCTGCCACAGCAAAGGTGCCAGCGGGGAAAAGTGATGCTGGTCCTCATTCCCTCTTGGAACCCTTTCAAATGCCCCAGACAATTTGGCCCTCCCTGCTTTACTGCGGACTCCATCCTCAAAAGCACCTTTTTTCGCTTTCGGCAGCCTCCGGAGCAAAAATGACAAACGTCCAGCTTTTGCTGCCACAGCAAAGGTGCCAACGGGGAAAAGTGATGCTGATCCTCACTGCCTGCTGGAACCCCTTCAAATGCCACAGACAATTTGGCCCTCTCTGCTTTCCAGCGGACTCCATCCTCAAAAGCACCTGTTTTCGCTTTCGGCATCCTCCGGAGCAAAAAAGACAAACGTCCAGCTTTTGCTGCCACAGCAAAGGTGCCAGCGGGGAAAAGTAATGCTGGTTCTCACTGCCTCCTGGAACGCTTTCAAATGCCTCAGAGAATTTGGCCCTCTCTGCTTTCCTGCGGACTCCATCTTCAAAAGCACCTTTTTTCGCTTTCGGCAACCTCAGGAGCAAAAAAGACAAACGTCCAGGTTTTGCTGTCACAGCAAAGGTGCCAGCTGGGAAAAGTAATGCTGGTTCTCACTGCCTCCTGGAACCCTTTCAAATGCCACAGACAATTTGGCCCTCTCTGCTTTCCTGCGGACTCCATCCTCAAAAGCACCATTTTTCGCTTTCGGCATCCTCCGGAGCAAAAAAGACAAACGTCCAGGTTTTGCTGCCACAGCAAAGGTGCCAGCGTGGAAAAGTGATCCTGGTCCTCATTGCCTCCTGGAACCTCTTCAAATGCCACAGACAATTTGGCCCTCTCTGCATTCCTGCGGACTCCATCCTCAAAAGCACCTGTTTTCTCTTTAGGCAACCTCCGGAGCAAAAAAGACAAACGTCCAGCTTTTGCTGCCACAGCAAAGGTGCCAGCGGGGAAAAGTAATGCGGGTTCTCACTGCCTCCTGGAACCCTTTCAAATGCCACAGACAATTTGGCCCTCTCTGCTTTCCTGCGGACTCCATCCTCAAAAGCACCTGTTTTCGCTTTCGGCAACCTCCGGAGCAAAAAAGACAAACATCCAGCTTTTGCTGCCACAGCAAAGGTGCCAGCGGGGAAAAGTGATGCTGGTCCTCATTGCCTCCTGGAACCTCTTCAAATGCCCCAGACAATTTGGCCCTCTCTGCTTTCCTGCGGACTCCATCCTCAAAAGCACCTGTTTTCGCTTTCGGCAGCCTCCGGAGCAAAAAAGACAAACGTCCAGCTTGTGCTGCCACAGCAAAGGTGACAGCTGGGAAAAGTGATGCTGGTTCTCACTGCCTCCTGGAACCCTTTCAAATGCCACAGACAATTTGGCCCTCTCTGCTTTCCTGCGGACTCCATCCTCAAAAGCACCTTTTTTCGCTTTCGGCCACCTCCGGAGCAAAAAAGACAAACGTCCAGCTTTTGCTGCCACAGCAAAGGTGACAGCGGGGAAAAGTAATGCTGGTTCTCACTGCCTCCTGGAACCCTTTCAAATGCCCCAGACAATTTGACCCTCTCTGCTTTCCTGCGGACTCCATCCTCAAAAGCACCTTTTTTCGCTTTCGGCAACCTCTGGAGCAAAAAAGACAAACGTCCAGCTTTTGCTGCCACAGCAAAGGTGCCAGCGGGGAAAAGTGATGCTGGTCCTCACTGCCTCCTGGAACCCCTTCAAATGCCCCAGACAATTTGGCCCTCTCTGCTTTACTGCGGACTCCATCCTCAAAAGCACCTGTTTTCGCTTTCGGCATCCTCCGGAGCAAAAAAGACAAACGTCCAGCTTTTGCTGCCACAGCAAAGGTGCCAGCGGGGAAAAGTAATGCTGGTTCTCACTGCCTCCTAGAACGCTTTCAAATGCCCCAGACAATTTGGCCCTCTCTGCTTTCCTGCGGACTCCATCCTCAAAAGCAACTTTTTTCGCTTTCGGCATCCTCCGGAGCAAAAAAGACAAACGTCCAGGTTTTGCTGTCACAGCAAAGGTGCCAGCGGGGAAAAGTAATGCTGGTTCTCACTGCCTCCTGGAACCCTTTCAAATGCCACAGACAATTTGGCCCTCTCTGCTTTCCTGCGGACTCCATCCTCAAAAGCACCATTTTTCGCTTTCGGCATCCTCAGGAGCAAAAAAGACAAACGTCCAGGTTTTGCTGCCACAGCAAAGGTGCCAGCGGGGAAAAGTAATGCTGGTTCTCACTGCCTCCTGGAACCTCTTCAAATGCCACAGACAATTTGGCCCTCTCTGATTTCCTGCGGACTCCATCCTCAAAAGCACCTTTTTTCGCTTTCGGCCACCTCCGGAGCAAAAAAGACAAACGTCCAGCTTTTGCTGCCACAGCAAAGGTGCCAGCGGGGAAAAGTGATGCTGGTTCTCACTGCCTCCTGGAACCCCTTCAAATGCCACAGACAATTTGGCCCTCTCTGCTTTCCTGCGGACTCCATCCTCAAAACTACCTGTTTTCGCTTTTGGCAACGTCAGGAGCAAAAAAGACAAACGTCCAGGTTTTGCTGCCACAGCAAAGGTGCCAGCGGGGAAAAGTGATGCTGGTTCTCACTGCCTCCTGGAACCCCTTCAAATGCCACAGACAATTTGGCCCTCTCTGCTTTCCTGCGGACTCCATCCTCAAAAGCACCTGTTTTCGCTTTCGGCAACGTCAGGAGCAAAAAAGACAAACGTCCAGGTTTTGCTGCCACAGCAAAGGTGCCAGCGGGGAAAAGTGATGCTGGTCCTCATTGCCTCCTGGAACCTCTTCAAATGCCCCAGACAATTTGGCCCTCTCTGCTTTCCTGCGGACTCCATCCTCAAAAGCACCTGTTTTCGCTTTCGGCACCCTCCGGAGCAAAAAAGACAAATGTCCAGCTTGTGCTGCCACAGCAAAGGTGCCAGCTGGGAAAAGTAATGCTGGTTCTCACTGCCTCCTGGAACCCTTTCAAATGCCACAGACAATTTGGCCCTCTCTGCTTTCCTGCGGACTCCATCCTCAAAAGGACCTTTTTTCGCTTTCGGCCACCTCCGGAGCAAAAAAGACAAACGTCCAGCTTTTGCTGCCACAGCAAAGGTGACAGCGGGGAAAAGTAATGCTGGTTCTCACTGCCTCCTGGAACCCTTTCAAATGCCCCAGACAATTTGACCCTCTCTGCTTTCCTGCGGACTCCATCCTCAAAAGCACCTTTTTTCGCTTTCGGCAACCTCCGGAGCAAAAAAGACAAACGTCCAGCTTTTGCTGCAACAGCAAAGGTGCCAACGGGGAAAAGTGATGCTGGTCCTCACTGCCTCCTGGAACCCCTTCAAATGCCCCAGACAATTTGGCCCTCTCTGCTTTCCTGCGGACTCCATCCTCAAAAGCACCTGTTTTCGCTTTCGGCATCCTCCGGAACAAAAAAGACAAACGTCCAGCTTTTGCTGCCACAGCAAAGGTGCCAGCGGGGAAAAGTAATGCTGGTTCTCACTGCCTCCTGGAACGCTTTCAAATGCCCCAGACAATTTGGCCCTCTCTGCTTTCCTGCGGACTCCATCCTCAAAAGCACCTTTTTTCGCTTTCGGCAACCTCAGGAGCAAAAAAGACAAACGTCCAGGTTTTGCTGTCACAGCAAAGGTGCCAGCGGGGAAAAGTAATGCTGGTTCTCACTGCCTCCTGGAACCCTTTCAAATGCCCCAGACAATTTGACCCTCTCTGCTTTCCTGCGGACTCCATCCTCAAAAGCACCATTTTTCGCTTTCGGCATCCTCCGGAGCAAAAAAGACAAACGTCCAGGTTTTGCTGCCACAGCAAAGGTGCCAGCGGGGAAAAGTGATCCTGGTCCTCATTGCCTCCTGGAACCTCTTCAAATGCCACAGACAATTTGGCCCTCTCTGCATTCCTGCGGACTCCATCCTCAAAAGCACCTGTTTTCTCTTTCGGCATCCTCCGGAGCAAAAAAGACAAACGTCCACCTTTTGCTGCCACAGTAAAGGTGACAGCGGGGAAAAGTAATGCTGGTTCTCACTGCCTCCTGGAACCCTTTCAAATGCCACAGACAATTTGGCCCTCTCTGATTTCCTGCGGACTCCATCCTCAAAAGCACCTTTTTTCGCTTTCGGCAACGTCAGGAGCAAAAAAGACAAACGTCCAGCTTTTGCTGCCACAGCAAAGGTGCCAGCGGGGAAAAGTGATGCTGGTCCTCATTGCCTCCTGGAACCCTTTCAAATGCCCCAGACAATTTGGCCCTCTCTGCTTTCCTGCGGACTCCATCCTCAAAAGCACCTGTTTTCGCTTTCGGCACCCTCCGGAGCAAAAAAGACAAACATCCAGCTTTTGCTGCCACAGCAAAGGTGCCAGCGGGGGAAAGTAATGCTGGTTGCCACTGCCTCCTGGAACTCTTTCAAATGCCCCAGACAATTTCGCCCTCTCTGCTTTCCTGCGGACTCCATCCTGAAAAGCACCTGTTTTCGCTTTTGGCAACCTCAGGAGCAAAATAGACAAACGTCCAGCTTTTGCTGCCACAGCAAAGGTGCCAGCGGGGAAAAGTGATGCTGGTCCTCACTGCCTCCTGGAACCCCTTCAAATGCCACAGACAATTTGGCCCTCTCTGCTTTCCTGCGGACTCCATCCTCAAAAGCACCTGTTTTCACTTTCGGCGCCCTCCGGTTGTAAAAAGACAAACGTCCAGCTTTTGCTGCCACAGCAAAGGTGCCAGCTGGGAAAAGTAATGCTGGTTCTCACTGCCTCCTGGAACCCTTTCAAATGCCCCAGACAATTTGGCCCTCTCTGCTTTCCTGCGGACTCCATCCTCAAAAGCACCTGTTTTCGCTTTGTGCAGCCTCCGGAGCAAAAAAGACAAACGCCCAGCTTTTGCTGCCACAGCAAAGGTGCCACCGGAGAAAAGTAATGCTGGTTCTCACTGCCTCCTGGAACCCTTTCAAATGCCACAGACAATTTGGCCCTCTCTGCTTTCCTGCGGACTCCATCCTCAAAAGCACCTGTTTTCGCTTTGTGCAGCCTCCGGAGCAAAAAAGACAAACGCCCAGCTTTTGCTGCCACAGCAAAGGTGCCACCGGAGAAAAGTAATGCTGGTTCTCACTGCCTCCTGGAACCCTTTTAAATGCCCCAGACAATTTCGCCCTCTCTGCTTTCCTGCGGACTCCATCCTGAAAAGCACCTGTTTTCGCTTTTGGCAACCTCAGGAGCAAAATAGACAAACGTCCAGCTTTTGCTGCCACAGCAAAGGTGCCAGCGGGGAAAAGTGATGCTGGTCCTCACTGCCTCCTGGAACCCCTTCAAATGCCACAGACAATTTGGCCCTCTCTGCTTTCCTGCGGACTCCATCCTCAAAAGCACCTGTTTTCACTTTCGGCGCCCTCCGGTTGTAAAAAGACAAACGTCCAGCTTTTGCTGCCACAGCAAAGGTGCCAGCTGGGAAAAGTAATGCTGGTTCTCACTGCCTCCTGGAACCCTTTCAAATGCCCCAGACAATTTGGCCCTCTCTGCTTTCCTGCGGACTCCATCCTCAAAAGCACCTGTTTTCGCTTTGTGCAGCCTCCGGAGCAAAAAAGACAAACGTCCAGGTTTTGCTGCCACAGCAAAGGTGACAGCGGGGAAAAGTAATGCTGGTTCTCACTGCCTCCTGGAACCCTTTCAAATGCCCCAGACAATTTGACCCTCTCTGCTTTCCTGCGGACTCCATCCTCAAAAGCACCTTTTTTCGCTTTCGGCAACCTCCGGAGCAAAAAAGACAAACGTCCAGGTTTTGCTGCCACAGCAAAGGTGCCAGCGGGGAAAAGTGATGCTGGTCCTCATTGCCTCCTGGAACCCTTTCAAATGCCACAGACAATTTGGCCCTCTCTGCTTTCCTGCGGACTCCATCCTCAAAAGCACCTGTTTTCGCTTTCGGCACCCTCCGGAACAGAAAAGACAAACATCCAGCTTTTGCTGCCACAGCAAAGGTGCCAGCGGGGGAAAGTAATGCTGGTTGTCACTGCCTCCTGGAACTCTTTCAAATGCCCCAGACAATTTCGCCCTCTCTGCTTTCCTGCGGACTCCATCCTGAAAAGCACCTGTTTTCGCTTTTGGCAACCTCAGGAGCAAAATAGACAAACGTCCAGCTTTTGCTGCCACAGCAAAGGTGCCAGCGGGGAAAAGTGATGCTGGTCCTCACTGCCTCCTGGAACCCCTTCAAATGCCACAGACAATTTGGCCCTCTCTGCTTTCCTGCGGACTCCATCCTCAAAAGCACCTGTTTTCACTTTCGGCGCCCTCCGGTTGTAAAAAGACAAACGTCCAGCTTTTGCTGCCACAGCAAAGGTGCCAGCTGGGAAAAGTAATGCTGGTTCTCACTGCCTCCTGGAACCCTTTCAAATGCCCCAGACAATTTGGCCCTCTCTGCTTTCCTGCGGACTCCATCCTCAAAAGCACCTGTTTTCGCTTTGTGCAGCCTCCGGAGCAAAAAAGACAAACGTCCAGGTTTTGCTGCCACAGCAAAGGTGACAGCGGGGAAAAGTAATGCTGGTTCTCACTGCCTCCTGGAACCCTTTCAAATGCCCCAGACAATTTGACCCTCTCTGCTTTCCTGCGGACTCCATCCTCAAAAGCACCTTTTTTCGCTTTCGGCAACCTCCGGAGCAAAAAAGACAAACGTCCAGGTTTTGCTGCCACAGCAAAGGTGCCAGCGGGGAAAAGTGATGCTGGTCCTCATTGCCTCCTGGAAGCTCTTCAAATGCCACAGACAATTTGGCCCTCTCTGATTTCCTGCGGACTCCATCCTCAAAAGCACCTTTTTTCGCTTTCGGCCACCTCCGGAGCAAAAAAGACAAACGTCCAGCTTTTGCTGCCACAGCAAAGGTGCCAGCGGGGAAAAGTGATGCTGGTTCTCACTGCCTCCTGGAACCCCTTCAAATGCCACAGACAATTTGGCCCTCTCTGCTTTCCTGCGGACTCCATCCTCAAAAGCACCTGTTTTCGCTTTCGGCATCCTCCGGAACAAAAAAGACAAACGTCCAGCTTTTGCTGCCACAGCAAAGGTGCCAGCGGGGAAAAGTAATGCTGGTTCTCACTGCCTCCTGGAACGCTTTCAAATGCCCCAGACAATTTGGCCCTCTCTGCTTTCCTGCGGACTCCATCCTCAAAAGCACCTTTTTTCGCTTTCGGCAACCTCAGGAGCAAAAAAGACAAACGTCCAGGTTTTGCTGTCACAGCAAAGGTGCCAGCGGGGAAAAGTAATGCTGGTTCTCACTGCCTCCTGGAACCCTTTTAAATGCCCCAGACAATTTGACCCTCTCTGCTTTCCTGCGGACTCCATCCTCAAAAGCACCATTTTTCGCTTTCGGCATCCTCCGGAACAAAAAAGACAAACGTCCAGCTTTTGCTGCCACAGCAAAGGTGCCAGCGGGGAAAAGTGATCCTGGTCCTCATTGCCTCCTGGAACCTCTTCAAATGCCACAGACAATTTGGCCCTCTCTGCATTCCTGCGGACTCCATCCTCAAAAGCACCTGTTTTCTCTTTCGGCAACCTCCGGAACAAAAAAGACAAACATCCAGCTTTTGCTGCCACAGCAAAGGTGCCAGCGGGGGAAAGTAATGCTGGTTGTCACTGCCTCCTGGAACTCTTTCAAATGCCCCAGACAATTTCGCCCTCTCTGCTTTCCTGCGGACTCCATCCTCAAAAGCACCTGTTTTCACTTTCGGCGCCCTCCGGTTGTAAAAAGACAAACGTCCAGCTTTTGCTGCCACAGCAAAGGTGCCAGCTGGGAAAAGTAATGCTGGTTCTCACTGCCTCCTGGAACCCTTTCAAATGCCCCAGACAATTTGGCCCTCTCTGCTTTCCTGCGGACTCCATCCTCAAAAGCACCTGTTTTCGCTTTGTGCAGCCTCCGGAGTAAAAAAGACAAACGCCCAGCTTTTGCTGCCACAGCAAAGGTGCCACCGGAGAAAAGTAATGCTGGTTCTCACTGCCTCCTGGAACCCTTTCAAATGCCACAAACAATTTGGCCCTCTCTGCTTTCCTGCGGACTCCATCCTCAAAAGGACCTTTTTTCGCTTTCGGCCACCTCCGGAGGAATAAAGACAAACGTCCAGCTTTTGCTGCCACAGCAAAGGTGCCAGCGGGGAAAAGTAATGCTGGTTCTCACTGCCTCCTGGAACCCTTTCAAATGCCCCAGACAATTTGACCCTCTCTGCTTTCCTGCGGACTCCATCCTCAAAGCACCTTTTTTCGCTTTCGGCAACCTCCGGAGCAAAAAAGACAAACGTCCAGGTTTTGCTGCCACAGCAAAGGTGCCAGCGGGGAAAAGTGATGCTGGTCCTCATTCCCTCTTGGAACCCTTTCAAATGCCCCAGACAATTTGGCCCTCCCTGCTTTACTGCGGACTCCATCCTCAAAAGCACCTTTTTTCGCTTTCGGCAACCTCCGGAGCAAAAATGACAAACGTCCAGCTTTTGCTGCCACAGCAAAGGTGCCAACGGGGAAAAGTGATGCTGATCCTCACTGCCTGCTGGAACCCCTTCAAATGCCACAGACAATTTGGCCCTCTCTGCTTTCCAGCGGACTCCATCCTCAAAAGCACCTGTTTTCGCTTTCGGCATCCTCCGGAGCAAAAAAGACAAACGTCCAGCTTTTGCTGCCACAGCAAAGGTGCCAGCGGGGAAAAGTAATGCTGGTTCTCACTGCCTCCTGGAACGCTTTCAAATGCCTCAGAGAATTTGGCCCTCTCTGCTTTCCTGCGGACTCCATCTTCAAAAGCACCTTTTTTCGCTTTCGGCAACCTCAGGAGCAAAAAAGACAAACGTCCAGGTTTTGCTGTCACAGCAAAGGTGCCAGCGGGGAAAAGTAATGCTGGTTCTCACTGCCTCCTGGAACCCTTTCAAATGCCACAGACAATTTGGCCCTCTCTGCTTTCCTGCGGACTCCATCCTCAAAAGCACCATTTTTCGCTTTCGGCATCCTCCGGAGCAAAAAAGACAAACGTCCAGGTTTTGCTGCCACAGCAAAGGTGCCAGCGGGGAAAAGTGATCCTGGTCCTCATTGCCTCCTGGAACCTCTTCAAATGCCACAGACAATTTGGCCCTCTCTGCATTCCTGCGGACTCCATCATCAAAAGCACCTGTTTTCTCTTTCGGCAACCTCCGGAGCAAAAAAGACAAACGTCCAGCTTTTGCTGCCACAGCAAAGGTGCCAACGGGGAAAAGTAATGCGGGTTCTCACTGCCTCCTGGAACCCTTTCAAATGCCACAGACAATTTGGCCCTCTCTGCTTTCCTGCGGACTCCATCCTCAAAAGCACCTGTTTTCGCTTTCGGCAACCTCCGGAGCAAAAAAGACAAACATCCAGCTTTTGCTGCCACAGCAAAGGTGCCAGCGGGGAAAAGTGATGCTGGTCCTCATTGCCTCCTGGAACCTCTTCAAATGCCCCAGACAATTTGGCCCTCTCTGCTTTCCTGCGGACTCCATCCTCAAAAGCACCTGTTTTCGCTTTCGGCAGCCTCCGGAGCAAAAAAGACAAACGTCCAGCTTGTGCTGCCACAGCAAAGGTGCCAGCTGGGAAAAGTGATGCTGGTTCTCACTGCCTCCTGGAACCCTTTCAAATGCCACAGACAATTTGGCCCTCTCTGCTTTCCTGCGGACTCCATCCTCAAAAGGACCTTTTTTCGCTTTCGGCCACCTCCGGAGCAAAAAAGACAAACGTCCAGCTTTTGCTGCCACAGCAAAGGTGACAGCGGGGAAAAGTAATGCTGGTTCTCACTGCCTCCTGGAACCCTTTCAAATGCCCCAGACAATTTGACCCTCTCTGCTTTCCTGCGGACTCCATCCTCAAAAGCACCTTTTTTCGCTTTCGGCAACCTCTGGAGCAAAAAAGACAAACGTCCAGCTTTTGCTGCCACAGCAAAGGTGCCAGCGGGGAAAAGTGATGCTGGTCCTCACTGCCTCCTGGAACCCCTTCAAATGCCCCAGACAATTTGGCCCTCTCTGCTTTACTGCGGACTCCATCCTCAAAAGCACCTGTTTTCGCTTTCGGCATCCTCCGGAGCAAAAAAGACAAACGTCCAGCTTTTGCTGCCACAGCAAAGGTGCCAGCGGGGAAAAGTAATGCTGGTTCTCACTGCCTCCTAGAACGCTTTCAAATGCCCCAGACAATTTGGCCCTCTCTGCTTTCCTGCGGACTCCATCCTCAAAAGCAACTTTTTTCGCTTTCGGCATCCTCCGGAGCAAAAAATACAAACGTCCAGGTTTTGCTGTCACAGCAAAGGTGCCAGCGGGGAAAAGTAATGCTGGTTCTCACTGCCTCCTGGAACCCTTTCAAATGCCACAGACAATTTGGCCCTCTCTGCTTTCCTGCGGACTCCATCCTCAAAAGCACCATTTTTCGCTTTCGGCATCCTCAGGAGCAAAAAAGACAAACGTCCAGGTTTTGCTGCCACAGCAAAGGTGCCAGCGGGGAAAAGTAATGCTGGTTCTCACTGCCTCCTGGAACCTCTTCAAATGCCACAGACAATTTGGCCCTCTCTGCTTTCCTGCGGACTCCATCCTCAAAAGGACCTTTTTTCGCTTTCGGCCACCTCCGGAGCAAAAAAGACAAACGTCCAGCTTTTGCTGCCACAGCAAAGGTGACAGCGGGGAAAAGTAATGCTGGTTCTCACTGCCTCCTGGAACCCCTTCAAATGCCACAGACAATTTGACCCTCTCTGCTTTCCTGCGGACTCCATCCTCAAAAGCACCTTTTTTCGCTTTCGGCAACCTCCGGAGCAAAAAAGACAAACGTCCAGCTTTTGCTGCCACAGCAAAGGTGCCAGCGGGGAAAAGTAATGCTGGTTCTCACTGCCTCCTGGAACGCTTTCAAATGCCACAGACAATTTGGCCCTCTCTGCTTTCCTGCGGACTCCATCCTCAAAAGCACCTTTTTTCGCTTTCGGCAACCTCAGGAGCAAAAAAGACAAACGTCCAGGTTTTGCTGCCACAGCAAAGGTGCCAGCGGGGAAAAGTAATGCTGGTTCTCACTGCCTCCTGGAACCCTTTCAAATGCCACAGACAATTTGGCCCTCTCTGCTTTCCTGCGGACTCCATCCTCAAAAGCACCATTTTTCGCTTTCGGCATCCTCCGGAGCAAAAAAGACAAACGTCCAGCTTTTGCTGCCACAGCAAAGGTGCCAGCGGGGAAAAGTGATCCTGGTCCTCATTGCCTCCTGGAAGCTCTTCAAATGCCACAGACAATTTGGCCCTCTCTGATTTCCTGCGGACTCCATCCTCAAAAGCACCTTTTTTCGCTTTCGGCCACCTCCGGAGCAAAAAAGACAAACGTCCAGCTTTTGCTGCCACAGCAAAGGTGCCAGCGGGGAAAAGTGATGCTGGTTCTCACTGCCTCCTGGAACCCCTTCAAATGCCACAGACAATTTGGCCCTCTCTGCTTTCCTGCGGACTCCATCCTCAAAAGCACCTGTTTTCGCTTTCGGCAACGTCAGGAGCAAAAAAGACAAACGTCCAGGTTTTGCTGCCACAGCAAAGGTGCCAGCGGGGAAAAGTGATGCTGGTCCTCATTGCCTCCTGGAACCTCTTCAAATGCCCCAGACAATTTGGCCCTCTCTGCTTTCCTGCGGACTCCATCCTCAAAAGCACCTGTTTTCGCTTTCGGCACCCTCCGGAGCAAAAAAGACAAACGTCCAGCTTGTGCTGCCACAGCAAAGGTGCCAGCTGGGAAAAGTAATGCTGGTTCTCACTGCCTCCTGGAACCCTTTCAAATGCCACAGACAATTTGGCCCTCTCTGCTTTCCTGCGGACTCCATCCTCAAAAGGACCTTTTTTCGCTTTCGGCCACCTCCGGAGCAAAAAAGACAAACGTGCAGCTTTTGCTGCCACAGCAAAGGTGACAGCGGGGAAAAGTAATGCTGGTTCTCACTGCCTCCTGGAACCCTTTCAAATGCCCCAGACAATTTGACCCTCTCTGCTTTCCTGCGGACTCCATCCTCAAAAGCACCTTTTTTCGCTTTCGGCAACCTCCGGAGCAAAAAAGACAAACGTCCAGCTTTTGCTGCAACAGCAAAGGTGCCAACGGGGAAAAGTGATGCTGGTCCTCACTGCCTCCTGGAACCCCTTCAAATGCCACAGACAATTTGGCCCTCTCTGCTTTCCTGCGGACTCCATCCTCAAAAGCACCTGTTTTCGCTTTCGGCATCCTCCGGAACAAAAAAGACAAACGTCCAGCTTTTGCTGCCACAGCAAAGGTGCCAGCGGGGAAAAGTAATGCTGGTTCTCACTGCCTCCTGGAACGCTTTCAAATGCCCCAGACAATTTGGCCCTCTCTGCTTTCCTGCGGACTCCATCCTCAAAAGCACCTTTTTTCGCTTTCGGCAACCTCAGGAGCAAAAAAGACAAACGTCCAGGTTTTGCTGTCACAGCAAAGGTGCCAGCGGGGAAAAGTAATGCTGGTTCTCACTGCCTCCTGGAACCCTTTCAAATGCCCCAGACAATTTGACCCTCTCTGCTTTCCTGCGGACTCCATCCTCAAAAGCACCATTTTTCGCTTTCGGCATCCTCCGGAGCAAAAAAGACAAACGTCCAGGTTTTGCTGCCACAGCAAAGGTGCCAGCGGGGAAAAGTGATCCTGGTCCTCATTGCCTCCTGGAACCTCTTCAAATGCCACAGACAATTTGGCCCTCTCTGCATTCCTGCGGACTCCATCCTCAAAAGCACCTGTTTTCTCTTTCGGCATCCTCCGGAGCAAAAAAGACAAACGTCCACCTTTTGCTGCCACAGTAAAGGTGACAGCGGGGAAAAGTAATGCTGGTTCTCACTGCCTCCTGGAACCCTTTCAAATGCCACAGACAATTTGGCCCTCTCTGATTTCCTGCGGACTCCATCCTCAAAAGCACCTTTTTTCGCTTTCGGCAACGTCAGGAGCAAAAAAGACAAACGTCCAGCTTTTGCTGCCACAGCAAAGGTGCCAGCGGGGAAAAGTGATGCTGGTCCTCATTGCCTCCTGGAACCCTTTCAAATGCCCCAGACAATTTGGCCCTCTCTGCTTTCCTGCGGACTCCATCCTCAAAAGCACCTGTTTTCGCTTTCGGCACCCTCCGGAGCAAAAAAGACAAACATCCAGCTTTTGCTGCCACAGCAAAGGTGCCAGCGGGGGAAAGTAATGCTGGTTGCCACTGCCTCCTGGAACTCTTTCAAATGCCCCAGACAATTTCGCCCTCTCTGCTTTCCTGCGGACTCCATCCTGAAAAGCACCTGTTTTCGCTTTTGGCAACCTCAGGAGCAAAATAGACAAACGTCCAGCTTTTGCTGCCACAGCAAAGGTGCCAGCGGGGAAAAGTGATGCTGGTCCTCACTGCCTCCTGGAACCCCTTCAAATGCCACAGACAATTTGGCCCTCTCTGCTTTCCTGCGGACTCCATCCTCAAAAGCACCTGTTTTCACTTTCGGCGCCCTCCGGTTGTAAAAAGACAAACGTCCAGCTTTTGCTGCCACAGCAAAGGTGCCAGCTGGGAAAAGTAATGCTGGTTCTCACTGCCTCCTGGAACCCTTTCAAATGCCCCAGACAATTTGGCCCTCTCTGCTTTCCTGCGGACTCCATCCTCAAAAGCACCTGTTTTCGCTTTGTGCAGCCTCCGGAGCAAAAAAGACAAACGCCCAGCTTTTGCTGCCACAGCAAAGGTGCCACCGGAGAAAAGTAATGCTGGTTCTCACTGCCTCCTGGAACCCTTTCAAATGCCACAGACAATTTGGCCCTCTCTGCTTTACTGCGGACTCCATCCTCAAAAGCACCTGTTTTCGCTTTGTGCAGCCTCCGGAGCAAAAAAGACAAACGCCCAGCTTTTGCTGCCACAGCAAAGGTGCCACCGGAGAAAAGTAATGCTGGTTCTCACTGCCTCCTGGAACCCTTTTAAATGCCACAGACAATTTCGCCCTCTCTGCTTTCCTGCGGACTCCATCCTCAAAAGCACCTGTTTTCGCTTTCGGCAGCCTCCGGAGCAAAAAAGACAAACGTCCAGCTTTTGCTGCCACAGCAAAGGTGCCAGCGGGGGAAAGTAATGCTGGTTGTCACTGCCTCCTGGAACTCTTTCAAATGCCACAGACAATTTGGCCCTCTCTGCTTTCCTGCGGACTCCATCCTCAAAAGCACCTGTTTTCGCTTTTGGCAACCTCAGGAGCAAAATAGACAAACGTCCAGCTTTTGCTGCCACAGCAAAGGTGCCAACGGGGAAAAGTGATGCTGGTCCTCACTGCCTCCTGGAACCTCTTCAAATGCCCCAGACAATTTGGCCCTCTCTGCTTTCCTGCGGACTCCATCCTCAAAAGCACCTGTTTTCACTTTCGGCGCCCTCCGGTGGTAAAAAGACAAACGTCCAGCTTTTGCTGCCACAGCAAAGGTGCCAGCGGGGAAAAGTAATGCTGGTTCTCACTGCCTCCTGGAACCCTTTCAAATGCCCCAGACAATTTGGCCCTCTCTGCTTTCCTGCGGACTCCATCCTTAAAAGCACCTGTTTTCGCTTTGTGCAGCCTCCGGAGCAAAAAAGACAAACGCCCAGCTTTTGCTGCCACAGCAAAGGTGCCACCGGAGAAAAGTAATGCTGGTTCTCACTGCCTCCTGGAACCCTTTCAAATGCCACAGACAATTTGGCCCTCTCTGCTTTCCTGCGGACTACATCCTCAAAAGCACCTGTTTTCGCTTTGTGCAGCCTCCGGAGCAAAAAAGACAAACGCCCAGCTTTTGCTGCCACAGCAAAGGTGCCACCGGAGAAAAGTAATGGTGGTTCTCACTGCCTCCTGGAACCCTTTCAAATGCCACAGACAATTTGGCCCTCTCTGCTTTACTGCGGACTCCATCCTCAAAAGGACCTTTTTTCGCTTTCGGCCACCTCCGGAGCAAAAAAGACAAACGTCCAGCTTTTGCTGCCACAGCAAAGGTGCCAGCGGGGAAAAGTAATGCTGGTTCTCACTGCCTCCTGGAACCCTTTCAAATGCCCCAGACAATTTGACCCTCTCTGCTTTCCTGCGGACTCCATCCTCAAAAGCACCTTTTTTCGCTTTCGGCAACCTCCGGAGCAAAAAAGACAAACGTCCAGCTTTTGCTGCCACAGCAAAGGTGCCAGCGGGGAAAAGTGATGCTGGTCCTCATTGCCTCCTGGAACCTCTTTAAATGCCCCAGACAATTTGGCCCTCTCTGCTTTACTGCGGACTCCATCCTCAAAAGCACCTGTTTTCGCTTTCGGCAACCTCCGGAGCAAAAAAGACAAACGTCCAGCTTGTGCTGCCACAGCAAAGGTGCCAGTGGGGAAAAGTAATGCTGGTCCTCACTGCCTCCTGGAACCCTTTCAAATGCCACAGACAATTTGGCCCTCTCTGCTTTCCTGCGGACTCCATCCTCAAAAGCACCTGTTTTCACTTTCGGCGCCCTCCGGTGGTAAAAAGACAAACGTCAAGCTTTTGCTGCCACAGCAAAGGTGCCAGCGGGGAAAAGTGATGCTGGTCCTCACTGCCTCCTGGAACCCTTTCAAATGCCACAGACAATTTGGCCCTCTCTGCTTTCCTGCGGACTCCATCCTCAAAAGCACCTTTTTTCGCTTTCGGCAACCTCAGGAGCAAAAAAGACAAACGTCCAGCTTTTGCTGCCACAGCAAAGGTGCCAGCATGGAAAAGTGATGCTGGTCCTCACTGCCTCCTGGAACCCCTTCAAATGCCACAGACAATTTGGCCCTCTCTGCTTTCCTGCGGACTCCATCCTCAAAAGCACCTGTTTTCGCTTTCGGCAACCTCCGGAGCAAAAAAGACAAACGTCCAGCTTTTGCTGCCACAGCAAAGGTGCCAGCGGGGAAAAGTGATGCTGGTCCTCATTGCCTCCTGGAACCTCTTCAAATGCCCCAGACAATTTGGCCCTCTCTGCTTTCCTGCGGACTCCATCCTCAAAAGCACCTGTTTTCGCTTTCGGCACCCTCCGGAGCAAAAAAGACAAACGTCCAGCTTTTGCTGCCACAGCAAAGGTGCCAGCTGGGAAAAGTGATGCTGGTTCTCACTGCCTCCTGGAACCCCTTCAAATGCCACAGACAATTTGGCCCTCTCTGCTTTCCTGCGGACTCCATCCTCAAAAGCACCTGTTTTCGCTTTCGGCAACCTCCGGAGCAAAAAAGATAAACGTCCAGCTTTTGCTGCCACAGCAAGGTGACAGCGGGGAAAAGTAATGCTGGTACTCACTGCCTCCTGGAACCCTTTCAAATGCCCCAGACAATTTGGCCCTCCCTGCTTTACTGCGGACTCCATCCTCAAAAGCACCTTTTTTCGCTTTCGGCAGCCTCCGGAGCAAAAAAGACAAACGTCCAGCTTTTGCTGCCACAGCAAGGTGACAGCGGGGAAAAGTAATGCTGGTTCTCACTGCCTCCTGGAACCCTTTAAAATGCCCCAGACAATTTGGCCCTCCCTGCTTTACTGCGGACTCCATCCTCAAAAGCTTCTTTTTTCGCTTTCGGCAGCCTCCGGAGCAAAAAAGACAAACGTCCAGCTTTTGCTGCCACAGCAAAGGTGCCAACGGGGAAAAGTGATGCTGGTCCTCACTGCCTCCTGGAACCTCTTCAAATGCCCCAGACAATTTGGCCCTCTCTGCTTTACTGCGGACTCCATCCTCAAAAGCACCTGTTTTCGCTTTCGGCAACTTCCGGAGCAAAAAAGACAAACATCCAGCTTTTGCTGCCACAGCAAAGGTGCCAGCGGGGAAAAGTAATGCTGGTTCTCACTGCCTCCTGGAACGCTTTCAAATGCCACAGACAATTTGGCCCTCTCTGCTTTCCTGCGGACTCCATCCTCAAAAGCACCTTGTTTCGCTTTCGGCAACCTCAGGAGCAAAAAAGACAAACGTCCAGCTTTTGCTGCCACAGCAAAGGTGCCAGCGGGGAAAAGTAATGCTGGTTCTCACTGCCTCCTGGAACCCTTTCAAATGCCCCAGACAATTTGGCCCTCTCTGCTTTCCTGCGGACTACATCCTCAAAAGCACCTGTTTTCGCTTTCGGCAACCTCCGGAGCAAAAAAGACAACCGTCCAGGTTTTCCTGTCACAGCAAAGGTGCCGGGGGGAAAAGTAATGCTGGTTCTCACTGCCTCCTGGAACCCTTTCAAATGCCCCAGACAATTTGGCCCTCTCTGCTTTCCTGCGGACTCCATCCTCAAAAGCACCATTTTTCGCTTTCGGCATCCTCAGTAGCAAAAAAGACAAACGTCCAGCTTTTGCTGCCACAGCAAAGGTGCCAGCGGGGAAAAGTGATCCTGGTCCTCATTGCCTCCTGGAACCTCTTCAAATGCCACAGACAATTTGGCCCTCTCTGCATTCCTGCGGACTCCATCCTCAAAAGCACCTGTTTTCTCTTTCGGCAACCTCCGGAGCAAAAAAGACAAACTTCCACCTTTTGCTGCCACAGTAAAGGTGACAGCGGGGAAAAGTGATGCTGGTTCTCACTACCTCCTGGAACCCTTTCAAATGCCACAGACAATTTGGCCCTCTCTGCTTTCCTGCGGACTCCATCCTCAAAAGCACCTTTTTTCGCTTTCGGCAACCTCCGGAGCAAAAAAGACAAACGTCCAGGTTTTGCTGTCACAGCAAAGGTGCCAGCGGGGAAAAGTAATGCTGGTTCTCACTGCCTCCTGGAACCCTTTCAAATGCCACAGACAATTTGGCCCTCTCTGCTTTCCTGCGGACTCCATCCTCAAAAGCACCTGTTTTCGCTTTCGGCAGCCTCCGGAGCAAAAAAGACAAACATCCAGCTTTTGCTGCCACAGCAAAGGTGCCAGCGGGGGAAAGTAATGCTGGTTGTCACTGCCTCCTGGAACTCTTTCAAATGCCACAGACAATTTCGCCCTCTCTGCTTTCCTGCGGACTCCATCCTCAAAAGCACCTGTTTTCGCTTTCGGCAACTTCCGGAGCAAAAAAGATAAACGTCCAGGTTTTGCTGCCACAGCAAAGGTGCCAGCGTGGAAAGGTAATGCTGGTTCTCACTGCCTCCTGGAACCCTTTCAAATGCCACAGACAATTTGGCCCTCTCTGCTTTCCTGCGGACTCCATCCTCAAAAGCACCTGTTTTCGCTTTTGGCAACCTCAGGAGCAAAATAGACAAACGTCCAGCTTTTGCTGCCACAGCAAAGGTGCCAGCGGGGAAAAGTGATGCTGGTCCTCACTGCCTCCTGGAACCCCTTCAAATGCCACAGACAATTTGGCCCTCTCTGCTTTCCTGCGGACTCCATCCTCAAAAGCACCTGTTTTCGCTTTCGGCAGCCTCCGGAGCAAAAAAGACAAACGTCCAGGTTTTGCTGTCACAGCAAAGGTGCCAGCGGGGAAAAGTAATGCTGGTTCTCACTGCCTCCTGGAACCCTTTCAAATGCCACAGACAATTTGGCCCTCTCTGCTTTCCTGCGGACTCCATCCTCAAAAGCACCTGTTTTCGCTTTGTGCAGCCTCCGGAGGAAAAAAGACAAACGCCCCGCTTTTGCTGCCACAACAAAGGTGCCACCGGAGAAAAGTAATGCTGGTTCTCACTGCCTCCTGGAACCCTTTCAAATGCCACAGACAATTTGGCCCTCTCTTCTTTACTGCGGACTCCATCCTCAAAAGGACCTTTTTTCGCTTTCGGCCACCTCCGGAGCAAAAAAGACAAACGTCCAGCTTTTGCTGCCACAGCAAAGGTGCCAGCGGGGAAAAGTAATGCTGGTTCTCACTGCCTCCTGGAACCCTTTCAAATGCCCCAGACAATTTGGCCCTCCCTGCTTTACTGCGGACTCCATCCTCAAAAGCACCTGTTTTCGCTTTGTGCAGCCTCCGGAGCAAAAAAGACAAACGCCCAGCTTTTGCTGCCACAGCAAAGGTGCCACCGGAAAAAAGTAATGCTGGTTCTCACTGCCTCCTGGAACCCTTTTAAATGCCACAGACAATTTGGCCCTCTCTGCTTTCCTGCGGACTCCATCCTCAAAAGCACCTGTTTTCGCTTTCGGCAGCCTCCGGAGCAAAAAAGACAAACGTCCAGCTTTTGCTGCCACAGCAAAGGTGCCAGCGGGGGAAAGTAATGCTGGTTGTCACTGCCTCCTGGAACTCTTTCAAATGCCACAGACAATTTGGCCCTCTCTGCTTTCCTGCGGACTCCATCCTCAAAAGCACCTGTTTTCGCTTTTGGCAACCTCAGGAGCAAAATAGACAAACGTCCAGCTTTTGCTGCCACAGCAAAGGTGCCAACGGGGAAAAGTGATGCTGGTCCTCACTGCCTCCTGGAACCTCTTCAAATGCCCCAGACAATTTGGCCCTCTCTGCTTTCCTGCGGACTCCATCCTCAAAAGCACCTGTTTTCACTTTCGGCGCCCTCCGGTGGTAAAAAGACAAACGTCCAGCTTTTGCTGCCACAGCAAAGGTGCCAGCGGGGAAAAGTGATGCTGGTTCTCACTGCCTCCTGGAACCCTTTCAAATGCCCCAGACAATTTGGCCCTCTCTGCTTTCCTGCGGACTCCATCCTCAAAAGCACCTGTTTTCGCTTTGTGCAGCCTCCGGAGCAAAAAAGACAAACGCCCAGCTTTTGCTGCCACAGCAAAGGTGCCACCGGAGAAAAGTAATGCTGGTTCTCACTGCCTCCTGGAACCCTTTCAAATGCCACAGACAATTTGGCCCTCTCTGCTTTCCTGCGGACTCCATCCTCAAAAGCACCTGTTTTCGCTTTGTGCAGCCTCCGGAGCAAAAAAGACAAACGCCCAGCTTTTGCTGCCACAGCAAAGGTGCCACCGGAGAAAAGTAATGGTGGTTCTCACTGCCTCCTGGAACCCTTTCAAATGCCACAGACAATTTGGCCCTCTCTGCTTTACTGCGGACTCCATCCTCAAAAGGACCTTTTTTCGCTTTCGGCCACCTCCGGAGCAAAAAAGACAAACGTCCAGCTTTTGCTGCCACAGCAAAGGTGCCAGCGGGGAAAAGTAATGCTGGTTCTCACTGCCTCCTGGAACCCTTTCAAATGCCCCAGACAATTTGACCCTCTCTGCTTTCCTGCGGACTCCATCCTCAAAAGCACCTTTTTTCGCTTTCGGCAACCTCCGGAGCAAAAAAGACAAACGTCCAGCTTTTGCTGCCACAGCAAAGGTGCCAGCGGGGAAAAGTGATGCTGGTCCTCATTGCCTCCTGGAACCTCTTTAAATGCCCCAGACAATTTGGCCCTCTCTGCTTTACTGCGGACTCCATCCTCAAAAGCACCTGTTTTCGCTTTCGGCAACCTCCGGAGCAAAAAAGACAAACGTCCAGCTTGTGCTGCCACAGCAAAGGTGCCAGTGGGGAAAAGTAATGCTGGTCCTCACTGCCTCCTGGAACCCTTTCAAATGCCACAGACAATTTGGCCCTCTCTGCTTTCCTGCGGACTCCATCCTCAAAAGCACCTGTTTTCACTTTCGGCGCCCTCCGGTGGTAAAAAGACAAACGTCAAGCTTTTGCTGCCACAGCAAAGGTGCCAGCGGGGAAAAGTGATGCTGGTCCTCACTGCCTCCTGGAACCCTTTCAAATGCCACAGACAATTTGGCCCTCTCTGCTTTCCTGCGGACTCCATCCTCAAAAGCACCTTTTTTCGCTTTCGGCAACCTCAGGAGCAAAAAAGACAAACGTCCAGCTTTTGCTGCCACAGCAAAGGTGCCAGCATGGAAAAGTGATGCTGGTCCTCACTGCCTCCTGGAACCCCTTCAAATGCCACAGACAATTTGGCCCTCTCTGCTTTCCTGCGGACTCCATCCTCAAAAGCACCTGTTTTCGCTTTCGGCAACCTCCGGAGCAAAAAAGACAAACGTCCAGCTTTTGCTGCCACAGCAAAGGTGCCAGCGGGGAAAAGTGATGCTGGTCCTCATTGCCTCCTGGAACCTCTTCAAATGCCCCAGACAATTTGGCCCTCTCTGCTTTCCTGCGGACTCCATCCTCAAAAGCACCTGTTTTCGCTTTCGGCACCCTCCGGAGCAAAAAAGACAAACGTCCAGCTTTTGCTGCCACAGCAAAGGTGCCAGCTGGGAAAAGTGATGCTGGTTCTCACTGCCTCCTGGAACCCCTTCAAATGCCACAGACAATTTGGCCCTCTCTGCTTTCCTGCGGACTCCATCCTCAAAAGCACCTGTTTTCGCTTTCGGCAACCTCCGGAGCAAAAAAGATAAACGTCCAGCTTTTGCTGCCACAGCAAGGTGACAGCGGGGAAAAGTAATGCTGGTACTCACTGCCTCCTGGAACCCTTTCAAATGCCCCAGACAATTTGGCCCTCCCTGCTTTACTGCGGACTCCATCCTCAAAAGCACCTTTTTTCGCTTTCGGCAGCCTCCGGAGCAAAAAAGACAAACGTCCAGCTTTTGCTGCCACAGCAAGGTGACAGCGGGGAAAAGTAATGCTGGTTCTCACTGCCTCCTGGAACCCTTTAAAATGCCCCAGACAATTTGGCCCTCCCTGCTTTACTGCGGACTCCATCCTCAAAAGCTTCTTTTTTCGCTTTCGGCAGCCTCCGGAGCAAAAAAGACAAACGACCAGCTTTTGCTGCCACAGCAAAGGTGCCAACGGGGAAAAGTGATGCTGGTCCTCACTGCCTCCTGGAACCTCTTCAAATGCCCCAGACAATTTGGCCCTCTCTGCTTTACTGCGGACTCCATCCTCAAAAGCACCTGTTTTCGCTTTCGGCAACTTCCGGAGCAAAAAAGACAAACATCCAGCTTTTGCTGCCACAGCAAAGGTGCCAGCGGGGAAAAGTAATGCTGGTTCTCACTGCCTCCTGGAACGCTTTCAAATGCCACAGACAATTTGGCCCTCTCTGCTTTCCTGCGGACTCCATCCTCAAAAGCACCTTGTTTCGCTTTCGGCAACCTCAGGAGCAAAAAAGACAAACGTCCAGCTTTTGCTGCCACAGCAAAGGTGCCAGCGGGGAAAAGTAATGCTGGTTCTCACTGCCTCCTGGAACCCTTTCAAATGCCCCAGACAATTTGGCCCTCTCTGCTTTCCTGCGGACTACATCCTCAAAAGCACCTGTTTTCGCTTTCGGCAACCTCCGGAGCAAAAAAGACAACCGTCCAGGTTTTCCTGTCACAGCAAAGGTGCCGGGGGGAAAAGTAATGCTGGTTCTCACTGCCTCCTGGAACCCTTTCAAATGCCCCAGACAATTTGGCCCTCTCTGCTTTCCTGCGGACTCCATCCTCAAAAGCACCATTTTTCGCTTTCGGCATCCTCAGTAGCAAAAAAGACAAACGTCCAGCTTTTGCTGCCACAGCAAAGGTGCCAGCGGGGAAAAGTGATCCTGGTCCTCATTGCCTCCTGGAACCTCTTCAAATGCCACAGACAATTTGGCCCTCTCTGCATTCCTGCGGACTCCATCCTCAAAAGCACCTGTTTTCTCTTTCGGCAACCTCCGGAGCAAAAAAGACAAACTTCCACCTTTTGCTGCCACAGTAAAGGTGACAGCGGGGAAAAGTGATGCTGGTTCTCACTACCTCCTGGAACCCTTTCAAATGCCACAGACAATTTGGCCCTCTCTGCTTTCCTGCGGACTCCATCCTCAAAAGCACCTTTTTTCGCTTTCGGCAACCTCCGGAGCAAAAAAGACAAACGTCCAGGTTTTGCTGTCACAGCAAAGGTGCCAGCGGGGAAAAGTAATGCTGGTTCTCACTGCCTCCTGGAACCCTTTCAAATGCCACAGACAATTTGGCCCTCTCTGCTTTCCTGCGGACTCCATCCTCAAAAGCACCTGTTTTCGCTTTCGGCAGCCTCCGGAGCAAAAAAGACAAACATCCAGCTTTTGCTGCCACAGCAAAGGTGCCAGCGGGGGAAAGTAATGCTGGTTGTCACTGCCTCCTGGAACTCTTTCAAATGCCACAGACAATTTCGCCCTCTCTGCTTTCCTGCGGACTCCATCCTCAAAAGCACCTGTTTTCGCTTTCGGCAACTTCCGGAGCAAAAAAGATAAACGTCCAGGTTTTGCTGCCACAGCAAAGGTGCCAGCGTGGAAAGGTAATGCTGGTTCTCACTGCCTCCTGGAACCCTTTCAAATGCCACAGACAATTTGGCCCTCTCTGCTTTCCTGCGGACTCCATCCTCAAAAGCACCTGTTTTCGCTTTTGGCAACCTCAGGAGCAAAATAGACAAACGTCCAGCTTTTGCTGCCACAGCAAAGGTGCCAGCGGGGAAAAGTGATGCTGGTCCTCACTGCCTCCTGGAACCCCTTCAAATGCCACAGACAATTTGGCCCTCTCTGCTTTCCTGCGGACTCCATCCTCAAAAGCACCTGTTTTCGCTTTCGGCAGCCTCCGGAGCAAAAAAGACAAACGTCCAGGTTTTGCTGTCACAGCAAAGGTGCCAGCGGGGAAAAGTAATGCTGGTTCTCACTGCCTCCTGGAACCCTTTCAAATGCCACAGACAATTTGGCCCTCTCTGCTTTCCTGCGGACTCCATCCTCAAAAGCACCTGTTTTCGCTTTGTGCAGCCTCCGGAGGAAAAAAGACAAACGCCCCGCTTTTGCTGCCACAACAAAGGTGCCACCGGAGAAAAGTAATGCTGGTTCTCACTGCCTCCTGGAACCCTTTCAAATGCCACAGACAATTTGGCCCTCTCTTCTTTACTGCGGACTCCATCCTCAAAAGGACCTTTTTTCGCTTTCGGCCACCTCCGGAGCAAAAAAGACAAACGTCCAGCTTTTGCTGCCACAGCAAAGGTGCCAGCGGGGAAAAGTAATGCTGGTTCTCACTGCCTCCTGGAACCCTTTCAAATGCCCCAGACAATTTGGCCCTCCCTGCTTTCCTGCGGACTCCATCCTCAAAAGCACCTGTTTTCGCTTTGTGCAGCCTCCGGAGCAAAAAAGACAAACGCCCAGCTTTTGCTGCCACAGCAAAGGTGCCACCGGAAAAAAGTAATGCTGGTTCTCACTGCCTCCTGGAACCCTTTTAAATGCCACAGACAATTTGGCCCTCTCTGCTTTCCTGCGGACTCCATCCTCAAAAGCACCTGTTTTCGCTTTCGGCATCCTCCGGAGCAAAAAAGACAAACGTCCAGCTTTTGCTGCCACAGCAAAGGTGCCAGCGGGGGAAAGTAATGCTGGTTGTCACTGCCTCCTGGAACTCTTTCAAATGCCACAGACAATTTGGCCCTCTCTGCTTTCCTGCGGACTCCATCCTCAAAAGCACCTGTTTTCGCTTTTGGCAACCTCAGGAGCAAAATAGACAAACGTCCAGCTTTTGCTGCCACAGCAAAGGTGCCAACGGGGAAAAGTGATGCTGGTCCTCACTGCCTCCTGGAACCTCTTCAAATGCCCCAGACAATTTGGCCCTCTCTGCTTTCCTGCGGACTCCATCCTCAAAAGCACCTGTTTTCACTTTCGGCGCCCTCCGGTGGTAAAAAGACAAACGTCCAGCTTTTGCTGCCACAGCAAAGGTGCCAGCGGGGAAAAGTGATGCTGGTTCTCACTGCCTCCTGGAACCCTTTCAAATGCCCCAGACAATTTGGCCCTCTCTGCTTTCCTGCGGACTCCATCCTCAAAAGCACCTGTTTTCGCTTTGTGCAGCCTCCGGAGCAAAAAAGACAAACGCCCAGCTTTTGCTGCCACAGCAAAGGTGCCACCGGAGAAAAGTAATGCTGGTTCTCACTGCCTCCTGGAACCCTTTCAAATGCCACAGACAATTTGGCCCTCTCTGCTTTCCTGCGGACTCCATCCTCAAAAGCACCTGTTTTCGCTTTGTGCAGCCTCCGGAGCAAAAAAGACAAACGCCCAGCTTTTGCTGCCACAGCAAAGGTGCCACCGGAGAAAAGTAATGGTGGTTCTCACTGCCTCCTGGAACCCTTTCAAATGCCACAGACAATTTGGCCCTCTCTGCTTTACTGCGGACTCCATCCTCAAAAGGACCTTTTTTCGCTTTCGGCCACCTCCGGAGCAAAAAAGACAAACGTCCAGCTTTTGCTGCCACAGCAAAGGTGCCAGCGGGGAAAAGTAATGCTGGTTCTCACTGCCTCCTGGAACCCTTTCAAATGCCCCAGACAATTTGACCCTCTCTGCTTTCCTGCAGACTCCATCCTCAAAAGCACCTTTTTTCGCTTTCGGCAACCTCCGGAGCAAAAAAGACAAACGTCCAGCTTTTACTGCCACAGCAAAGGTGCCAGCGGGGAAAAGTGATGCTGGTCCTCATTGCCTCCTGGAACCTCTTTAAATGCCCCAGACAATTTGGCCCTCTCTGCTTTACTGCGGACTCCATCCTCAAAAGCACCTGTTTTCGCTTTCGGCAACCTCAGGAGCAAAAAAGACAAACGTCCAGCTTGTGCTGCCACAGCAAAGGTGCCAGTGGGGAAAAGTAATGCTGGTCCTCACTGCCTCCTGGAACCCTTTCAAATGCCACAGACAATTTGGCCCTCTCTGCTTTCCTGCGGACTCCATCCTCAAAAGCACCTGTTTTCACTTTCGGCGCCCTCCGGTGGTAAAAAGACAAACGTCAAGCTTTTGCTGCCACAGCAAAGGTGCCAGCGGGGAAAAGTGATGCCGGTCCTCACTGCCTCCTGGAACCCTTTCAAATGCCACAGACAATTTGGCCCTCTCTGCTTTCCTGCGGACTCCATCCTCAAAAGCACCTTTTTTCGCTTTCGGCAACCTCAGGAGCAAAAAAGACAAACGTCCAGCTTTTGCTGCCACAGCAAAGGTGCCAGCGGGGAAAAGTAATGCTGGTTCTCACTGCCTCCTGGAACCCTTTCAAATGCCACAGACAATTTGGCCCTCTCTGCTTTCCTGCGGACTCCATCCTCAAAAGCACCTTTTTTCGCTTTCGGCAACCTCCGGTGGTAAAAAGACAAACGTCCAGCTTTTGCTGCCACAGCAAAGGTGCCAGCGGGGAAAAGTGATGCTGGTCCTCACTGCCTCCTGGAACCCCTTCAAATGCCACAGACAATTTGGCCCTCTCTGCTTTCCTGCGGACTCCATCCTCAAAAGCACCTGTTTTCGCTTTCGGCAACCTCCGGAGCAAAAAAGACAAACGTCCAGCTTTTGCTGCCACAGCAAAGGTGCCAGCGGGGAAAAGTGATGCTGGTCCTCATTGCCTCCTGGAACCTCTTCAAATGCCCCAGACAATTTGGCCCTCTCTGCTTTCCTGCGGACTCCATCCTCAAAAGCACCTGTTTTCGCTTTCGGCATCCTCCGGAGCAAAAAAGACAAACATCCAGCTTTTGCTGCCACAGCAAAGGTGCCAGCGGGGAAAAGTAATGCTGGTTCTCACTGCCTCCTGGAACCCTTTCAAATGCCACAGACAATTTGGCCCTCTCTGCTTTCCTGCGGACTCCATCCTCAAAAGCACCTGTTTTCGCTTTCGGCATCCTCCGGAGCAAAAAAGACAAACGTCCAGCTTTTGCTGCCACAGCAAAGGTGCCAGCGGGGAAAAGTAATGCTGGTTCTCACTGCCTCCTGGAACCCTTTCAAATGCCCCAGACAATTTGGCCCTCTCTGCTTTCCTGCGGACTACATCCACAAAAGCACCTTTTTTCGCTTTCGGCAACCTCCGGAGCAAAAAAGACAACCGTCCAGGTTTTCCTGTCACAGCAAAGGTGCCAGCAGGGAAAAGTAATGCTGGTTCTCACTGCCTCCTGGAACCCTTTCAAATGCCCCAGACAATTTGGCCCTCTCTGCTTTCCTGCGGACTCCATCCTCAAAAGCACCATTTTTCGCTTTCGGCATCCTCAGTAGCAAAAAAGACAAACGTCCAGGTTTTGCTGCCACAGCAAAGGTGCCAGCGGGGAAAAGTGATCCTGGTCCTCATTGCCTCCTGGAACCTCTTCAAATGCCACAGACAATTTGGCCCTCTCTGCATTCCTGCGGACTCCATCCTCAAAAGCACCTGTTTTCTCTTTCGGCAACCTCCGGAGCAAAAAAGACAAACGTCCACCTTTTGCTGCCACAGTAAAGGTGACAGCGGGGAAAAGTAATGCTGGTTCTCACTGCCTCCTGGAACCCTTTCAAATGCCACAGACAATTTGGCCCTCTCTGCTTTCCTGCGGACTCCATCCTCAAAAGCACCTGTTTTCGCTTTCGGCAGCCTCCGGAGCAAAAAAGACAAACGTCCAGCTTTTGCTGCCACAGCAAAGGTGCCAGCTGGGAAAAGTGATGCTGGTTCTCACTGCCTCCTGGAACCCTTTCAAATGCCCCAGACAATTTGGCCCTCCCTGCTTTACTGCGGACTCCATCCTCAAAAGCTTCTTTTTTCGCTTTCGGCAGCCTCCGGAGCAAAAAAGACAAACGTCCAGCTTTTGCTGCCACAGCAAAGGTGCCAACGGGGAAAAGTGATGCTGGTCCTCACTGCCTCCTGGAACCTCTTCAAATGCCCCAGACAATTTGGCCCTCTCTGCTTTACTGCGGACTCCATCCTCAAAAGCACCTGTTTTCGCTTTCGGCATCCTCCGGAGCAAAAAAGACAAACATCCAGCTTTTGCTGCCACAGCAAAGGTGCCAGCGGGGAAAAGTAATGCTGGTTCTCACTGCCTCCTGGAACCCTTTCAAATGCCACAGACAATTTGGCCCTCTCTGCTTTCCTGCGGACTCCATCCTCAAAAGCACCTGTTTTCGCTTTCGGCAACCTCAGGAGCAAAAAAGACAAACGTCCAGCTTTTGCTGCCACAGCAAAGGTGCCAGCGGGGAAAAGTGATCCTGGTCCTCATTGCCTCCTGGAACCTCTTCAAATGCCACAGACAATTTGGCCCTCTCTGCATTCCTGCGGACTCCATCCTCAAAAGCACCTGTTTTCTCTTTCGGCAACCTCCGGAGCAAAAAAGACAAACGTCCACCTTTTGCTGCCACAGTAAAGGTGACAGCGGGGAAAAGTAATGCTGGTTCTCACTGCCTCCTGGAACCCCTTCAAATGCCACAGACAATTTGGCCCTCTCTGCTTTCCTGCGGACTCCATCCTCAAAAGCACCTGTTTTCGCTTTGTGCAGCCTCCGGAGCAAAAAAGACAAACGTCCAGCTTTTGCTGCCACAGCAAAGGTGCCAGCGGGGAAAAGTAATGCTGGTTCTCACTGCCTCCTGGAACTCTGTCAAATGCCATAGACAATTTTGCACTCTCTGCTTTCCTGCGGACTACATCCTCAAAAGCACCTGTTTTCGCTTTCGGCAACCTTCGGAGCAAAAAAGATAAACGTCCAGGTTTTGCTGCCACAGCAAAGGTGCCAGCGTGGAAAGGTAATGCTGGTTCTCACTGCCTCCTGGAACCCTTTCAAATGCCACAGACAATTTGGCCCTCTCTGCTTTCCTGCGGACTCCATCCTCAAAAGCACCTGTTTTCGCTTTTGGCAACCTCAGGAGCAAAATAGACAAACGTCCAGCTTTTGCTGCCACAGCAAAGGTGCCAGCGGGGAAAAGTGATGCTGGTCCTCACTGCCTCCTGGAACCCCTTCAAATGCCACAGACAATTTGGCCCTCTCTGCTTTCCTGCGGACTCCATCCTCAAAAGCACCTGTTTTCGCTTTCGGCAGCCTCCGGAGCAAAAAAGACAAACGTCCAGCTTTTGCTGCCACAGCAAAGGTGCCAGCGGGGAAAAGTAATGCTGGTTCTCACTGCCTCCTGGAACCCTTTCAAATGCCACAGACAATTTGGCCCTCTCTGCTTTCCTGCGGACTCCATCCTCAAAAGCACCTGTTTTCGCTTTGTGCAGCCTCCGGAGCAAAAAAGACAAACGCCCCGCTTTTGCTGCCACAACAAAGGTGCCACCGGAGAAAAGTAATGCTGGTTCTCACTGCCTCCTGGAACCCTTTCAAATGCCACAGACAATTTGGCCCTCTCTTCTTTACTGCGGACTCCATCCTCAAAAGGACCTTTTTTCGCTTTCGGCCACCTCCGGAGCAAAAAAGACAAACGTCCAGCTTTTGCTGCCACAGCAAAGGTGCCAGCGGGGAAAAGTAATGCTGGTTCTCACTGCCTCCTGGAACCCTTTCAAATGCCCCAGACAATTTGACCCTCTCTGCTTTCCTGCGGACTCCATCCTCAAAAGCACCTTTTTTCGCTTTCGGCAACCTCCGGAGCAAAAAAGACAAACGTCCAGCTTTTGCTGCCACAGCAAAGGTGCCAGTGGGGAAAAGTGATGCTGGTCCTCATTGCCTCCTGGAACCTCTTCAAATGCCCCAGACAATTTGGCCCTCCCTGCTTTCCTGCGGACTCCATCCTCAAAAGAACCTGTTTTCGCTTTCGGCAACCTCCGGAGCAAAAAAGACAAACGTCCAGCTTGTGCTGCCACAGCAAAGGTGCCAGTGGGGAAAAGTAATGCTGGTTCTCACTGCCTCCTGGAACCCTTTCAAATGCCACAGACAATTTGACCCTCTCTGCTTTCCTGCGGACTCCATCCTCAAAAGCACCTTTTTTCGCTTTCGGCCATCTCCGGAGCAAAAAAGACAAACGTCCAGCTTTTGCTGCCACAGCAAAAGTTGCCAATGGGGAAAAGTGATGCTGGTCCTCACTGCCTCCTGGAACCCCTTCAAATGCCCCAGACAATTTGGCCCTCTCTGCTTTCCTGCGGACTCCATCCTCAAAAGCACCAGTTTTCGCTTTGTGCAGCCTCCGGAGCAAAAAAGACAAACGTCCAGCTTTTGCTGCCACAGCAAAGGTGCCAGCGGGGAAAAGTAATGCTGGTTCTCACTGCCTCCTGGAACGCTTTCAAATGCCACAGACAATTTGGCCCTCTCTGCTTTCCTGCGGACTCCATCCTCAAAAGCACCTGTTTTCGCTTTCGGCACCCTCCGGAGCAAAAAAGACAAACGTCCAGGTTTTGCTGCCACAGCAAAGGTGCCAGCGGGGAAAAGTGATCCTGGTCCTCATTGCCTCCTGGAACCTCTTCAAATGCCCCAGACAATTTGGCCCTCTCTGCTTTCCTGCGGACTCCATCCTCAAAAGCACCTGTTTTCACTTTCGGCGCCCTCCGGTGGTAAAAAGACAAACGTCCAGCTTTTGCTGCCACAGCAAAGGTGCCAGCGGGGAAAAGTAATGCTGGTTCTCACTGCCTCCTGGAACCCTTTCAAATGCCCCAGACAATTTGGCCCTCTCTGCTTTCCTGCGGACTCCATCCTCAAAAGCACCTGTTTTCGCTTTGTGCAGCCTCCGGAGCAAAAAAGACAAACGCCCAGCTTTTGCTGCCACAGCAAAGGTGCCACCGGAGAAAAGTAATGCTGGTTCTCACTGCCTCCTGGAACCCTTTCAAATGCCACAGACAATTTGGCCCTCTCTGCTTTCCTGCGGACTCCATCCTCAAAAGCACCTGTTTTCGCTTTGTGCAGCCTCCGGAGCAAAAAAGACAAACGCCCAGCTTTTGCTGCCACAGCAAAGGTGCCAGCTGGGAAAAGTGATGCTGGTTCTCACTGCCTCCTGGAACCCTTTCAAATGCCCCAGACAATTTGGCCCTCCCTGCTTTACTGCGGACTCCATCCTCAAAAGCTTCTTTTTTCGCTTTCGGCAGCCTCCGGAGCAAAAAAGACAAACGTCCAGCTTTTGCTGCCACAGCAAAGGTGCCAACGGGGAAAAGTGATGCTGGTCCTCACTGCCTCCTGGAACCTCTTCAAATGCCCCAGACAATTTGGCCCTCTCTGCTTTACTGCGGACTCCATCCTCAAAAGCACCTGTTTTCGCTTTCGGCATCCTCCGGAGCAAAAAAGACAAACATCCAGCTTTTGCTGCCACAGCAAAGGTGCCAGCGGGGAAAAGTAATGCTGGTTCTCACTGCCTCCTGGAACCCTTTCAAATGCCACAGACAATTTGGCCCTCTCTGCTTTCCTGCGGACTCCATCCTCAAAAGCACCTGTTTTCGCTTTCGGCAACCTCAGGAGCAAAAAAGACAAACGTCCAGCTTTTGCTGCCACAGCAAAGGTGCCAGCGGGGAAAAGTAATGCTGGTTCTCACTGCCTCCTGGAACCCTTTCAAATGCCCCAGACAATTTGGCCCTCTCTGCTTTCCTGCGGACTACATCCTCAAAAGCACCTGTTTTCGCTTTCGGCAACCTCCGGAGCAAAAAAGACAAACGTCCAGGTTTTCCTGTCACAGCAAAGGTGCCAGGGGGGAAAAGTAATGCTGGTTCTCACTGCCTCCTGGAACCCTTTCAAATGCCACAGACAATTTGGCCCTCTCTGCTTTCCTGCGGACTCCATCCTCAAAAGCACCATTTTTCGCTTTCGGCATCCTCAGTAGCAAAAAAGACAAACGTCCAGCTTTTGCTGCCACAGCAAAGGTGCCAGCGGGGAAAAGTGATCCTGGTCCTCATTGCCTCCTGGAACCTCTTCAAATGCCACAGACAATTTGGCCCTCTCTGCATTCCTGCGGACTCCATCCTCAAAAGCACCTGTTTTCTCTTTCGGCAACCTCCGGAGCAAAAAAGACAAACGTCCACCTTTTGCTGCCACAGTAAAGGTGACAGCGGGGAAAAGTAATGCTGGTTCTCACTGCCTCCTGGAACCCCTTCAAATGCCACAGACAATTTGGCCCTCTCTGCTTTCCTGCGGACTCCATCCTCAAAAGCACCTGTTTTCGCTTTGTGCAGCCTCCGGAGCAAAAAAGACAAACGTCCAGCTTTTGCTGCCACAGCAAAGGTGCCAGCGGGGAAAAGTAATGCTGGTTCTCACTGCCTCCTGGAACTCTGTCAAATGCCATAGACAATTTTGCACTCTCTGCTTTCCTGCGGACTACATCCTCAAAAGCACCTGTTTTCGCTTTCGGCAACCTTCGGAGCAAAAAAGATAAACGTCCAGGTTTTGCTGCCACAGCAAAGGTGCCAGCGTGGAAAGGTAATGCTGGTTCTCACTGCCTCCTGGAACCCTTTCAAATGCCACAGACAATTTGGCCCTCTCTGCTTTCCTGCGGACTCCATCCTCAAAAGCACCTGTTTTCGCTTTTGGCAACCTCAGGAGCAAAATAGACAAACGTCCAGCTTTTGCTGCCACAGCAAAGGTGCCAGCGGGGAAAAGTGATGCTGGTCCTCACTGCCTCCTGGAACCCCTTCAAATGCCACAGACAATTTGGCCCTCTCTGCTTTCCTGCGGACTCCATCCTCAAAAGCACCTGTTTTCGCTTTCGGCAGCCTCCGGAGCAAAAAAGACAAACGTCCAGCTTTTGCTGCCACAGCAAAGGTGCCAGCGGGGAAAAGTAATGCTGGTTCTCACTGCCTCCTGGAACCCTTTCAAATGCCACAGACAATTTGGCCCTCTCTGCTTTCCTGCGGACTCCATCCTCAAAAGCACCTGTTTTCGCTTTGTGCAGCCTCCGGAGCAAAAAAGACAAACGCCCCGCTTTTGCTGCCACAACAAAGGTGCCACCGGAGAAAAGTAATGCTGGTTCTCACTGCCTCCTGGAACCCTTTCAAATGCCACAGACAATTTGGCCCTCTCTTCTTTACTGCGGACTCCATCCTCAAAAGGACCTTTTTTCGCTTTCGGCCACCTCCGGAGCAAAAAAGACAAACGTCCAGCTTTTGCTGCCACAGCAAAGGTGCCAGCGGGGAAAAGTAATGCTGGTTCTCACTGCCTCCTGGAACCCTTTCAAATGCCCCAGACAATTTGACCCTCTCTGCTTTCCTGCGGACTCCATCCTCAAAAGCACCTTTTTTCGCTTTCGGCAACCTCCGGAGCAAAAAAGACAAACGTCCAGCTTTTGCTGCCACAGCAAAGGTGCCAGTGGGGAAAAGTGATGCTGGTCCTCATTGCCTCCTGGAACCTCTTCAAATGCCCCAGACAATTTGGCCCTCCCTGCTTTCCTGCGGACTCCATCCTCAAAAGAACCTGTTTTCGCTTTCGGCAACCTCCGGAGCAAAAAAGACAAACGTCCAGCTTGTGCTGCCACAGCAAAGGTGCCAGTGGGGAAAAGTAATGCTGGTTCTCACTGCCTCCTGGAACCCTTTCAAATGCCACAGACAATTTGACCCTCTCTGCTTTCCTGCGGACTCCATCCTCAAAAGCACCTTTTTTCGCTTTCGGCCATCTCCGGAGCAAAAAAGACAAACGTCCAGCTTTTGCTGCCACAGCAAAAGTTGCCAATGGGGAAAAGTGATGCTGGTCCTCACTGCCTCCTGGAACCCCTTCAAATGCCCCAGACAATTTGGCCCTCTCTGCTTTCCTGCGGACTCCATCCTCAAAAGCACCAGTTTTCGCTTTCGGCATCCTCCGGAGCAAAAAAGACAAACGTCCAGCTTTTGCTGCCACAGCAAAGGTGCCAGCGGGGAAAAGTAATGCTGGTTCTCACTGCCTCCTGGAACGCTTTCAAATGCCACAGACAATTTGGCCCTCTCTGCTTTCCTGCGGACTCCATCCTCAAAAGCACCATTTTTCGCTTTCGGCATCCTCAGGAGCAAAAAAGACAAACGTCCAGGTTTTGCTGCCACAGCAAAGGTGCCAGCGGGGAAAAGTGATCCTGGTCCTCATTGCCTCCTGGAACCTCTTCAAATGCCCCAGACAATTTGGCCCTCTCTGCTTTCCTGCGGACTCCATCCTCAAAAGCACCTGTTTTCACTTTCGGCGCCCTCCGGTGGTAAAAAGACAAACGTCCAGCTTTTGCTGCCACAGCAAAGGTGCCAGCGGGGAAAAGTAATGCTGGTTCTCACTGCCTCCTGGAACCCTTTCAAATGCCCCAGACAATTTGGCCCTCTCTGCTTTCCTGCGGACTCCATCCTCAAAAGCACCTGTTTTCGCTTTGTGCAGCCTCCGGAGCAAAAAAGACAAACGCCCAGCTTTTGCTGCCACAGCAAAGGTGCCACCGGAGAAAAGTAATGCTGGTTCTCACTGCCTCCTGGAACCCTTTCAAATGCCACAGACAATTTGGCCCTCTCTGCTTTCCTGCGGACTCCATCCTCAAAAGCACCTGTTTTCGCTTTGTGCAGCCTCCGGAGCAAAAAAGACAAACGCCCAGCTTTTGCTGCCACAGCAAAGGTGCCACCGGAGAAAAGTAATGGTGGTTCTCACTGCCTCCTGGAACCCTTTCAAATGCCACAGACAATTTGGCCCTCTCTGCTTTACTGCGGACTCCATCCTCAAAAGGACCTTTTTTCGCTTTCGGCCACCTCCGGAGGAAAAAAGACAAACGTCCAGCTTTTGCTGCCACAGCAAAGGTGCCAGTGGGGAAAAGTAATGCTGGTCCTCACTGCCTCCTGGAACCCTTTCAAATGCCACAGACAATTTGGCCCTCTCTGCTTTCCTGCGGACTCCATCCTCAAAAGCACCTGTTTTCACTTTCGGCGCCCTCCGGTGGTAAAAAGACAAACGTCCAGCTTTTGCTGCCACAGCAAAGGTGCCAGCGGGGAAAAGTGATGCTGGTCCTCACTGCCTCCTGGAACCCTTTCAAATGCCACAGACAATTTGGCCCTCTCTGCTTTCCTGCGGACTCCATCCTCAAAAGCACCTGTTTTCGCTTTCGGCAACCTCAGGAGCAAAAAAGACAAACGTCCAGCTTTTGCTGCCACAGCAAAGGTGCCAGCGGGGAAAAGTAATGCTGGTTCTCACTGCCTCCTGGAACCCTTTCAAATGCCACAGACAATTTGGCCCTCTCTGCTTTCCTGCGGACTCCATCCTCAAAAGGACCTTTTTTCGCTTTCGGCAACGTCAGGAGCAAAAAAGACAAACGTCCAGCTTTTGCTGCCACAGCAAAGGTGCCAGCGGGGAAAAGTGATGCTGGTCCTCACTGCCTCCTGGAACCCTTTCAAATGCCACAGACAATTTGACCCTCTCTGCTTTCCTGCGGACTCCATCCTCAAAAGCACCTGTTTTCGCTTTCGGCAACCTCAGGAGCAAAAAAGACAAACGTCCAGCTTTTGCTGCCACAGCAAAGGTGCCAGCGGGGAAAAGTGATGCTGGTCCTCATTGCCTCCTGGAACCTCTTCAAATGCCACAGACAATTTGGCCCTCTCTGCTTTCCTGCGGACTCCATCCTCAAAAGGACCTTTTTTCGCTTTCGGCCACCTCCGGAGCAAAAAAGACAAACGTCCAGCTTTTGCTGCCACAGCAAAGGTGACAGCGGGGAAAAGCAATGCTGGTTCTCACTGCCTCCTGGAACCCTTTCAAATGCCCCAGACAATTTGGCCCTCTCTGCTTTCCTGCGGACTCCATCCTCAAAAGCACCTGTTTTCGCTTTCGGCCACCTCCGGAGCAAAAAAGATAAACGTCCAGCTTTTGCTGCCACAGCAAGGTGACAGCGGGGAAAAGTAATGCTGGTTCTCACTGCCTCCTGGAACCCTTTCAAATGCCCCAGACAATTTGACCCTCTCTGCTTTCCTGCGGACTCCATCCTCAAAAGCACCTTTTTTCGCTTTCGGCAACCTCCGGAGCAAAAAAGACAAACGTCCAGCTTTTGCTGCCACAGCAAAGGTGCCAGTGGGGAAAAGTGATGCTGGTCCTCATTGCCTCCTGGAACCTCTTCAAATGCCCCAGACAATTTGGCCCTCCCTGCTTTCCTGCGGACTCCATCCTCAAAAGAACCTGTTTTCGCTTTCGGCAACCTCCGGAGCAAAAAAGACAAACGTCCAGCTTGTGCTGCCACAGCAAAGGTGCCAGTGGGGAAAAGTAATGCTGGTTCTCACTGCCTCCTGGAACCCTTTCAAATGCCACAGACAATTTGACCCTCTCTGCTTTCCTGCGGACTCCATCCTCAAAAGCACCTTTTTTCGCTTTCGGCGCCCTCCGGTGGTAAAAAGACAAACGTCCAGCTTTTGCTGCCACAGCAAAGGTGCCAGCGGGGAAAAGTAATGCTGGTTCTCACTGCCTCCTGGAACCCTTTCAAATGCCCCAGACAATTTGGCCCTCTCTGCTTTCCTGCGGACTCCATCCTCAAAAGCACCTGTTTTCGCTTTGTGCAGCCTCCGGAGCAAAAAAGACAAACGCCCAGCTTTTGCTGCCACAGCAAAGGTGCCACCGGAGAAAAGTAATGCTGGTTCTCACTGCCTCCTGGAACCCTTTCAAATGCCACAGACAATTTGGCCCTCTCTGCTTTCCTGCGGACTCCATCCTCAAAAGCACCTGTTTTCGCTTTGTGCAGCCTCCGGAGCAAAAAAGACAAACGCCCAGCTTTTGCTGCCACAGCAAAGGTGCCACCGGAGAAAAGTAATGGTGGTTCTCACTGCCTCCTGGAACCCTTTCAAATGCCACAGACAATTTGGCCCTCTCTGCTTTACTGCGGACTCCATCCTCAAAAGCACCTTTTTTCGCTTTCGGCAACCTCCGGAGCAAAAAAGACAAACGTCCAGCTTTTGCTGCCACAGCAAAGGTGCCAGCGGGGAAAAGTGATGCTGGTCCTCATTGGCTCCTGGAACCTCTTTAAATGCCCCAGACAATTTGGCCCTCTCTGCTTTACTGTGGACTCCATCCTCAAAAGCACCTGTTTTCGCTTTCGGCAACCTCCGGAGCAAAAAAGACAAACGTCCAGCTTGTGCTGCCACAGCAAAGATGCCAGTGGGGAAAAGTAATGCTGGTCCTCACTGCCTCCTGGAACCCTTTCAAATGCCACAGACAATTTGGCCCTCTCTGCTTTCCTGCGGACTCCATCCTCAAAAGCACCTGTTTTCACTTTCGGCGCCCTCCGGTGGTAAAAAGACAAACGTCCAGCTTTTGCTGCCACAGCAAAGGTGCCAGCGGGGAAAAGTGATGCTGGTCCTCACTGCCTCCTGGAACCCTTTCAAATGCTACAGACAATTTGGCCCTCTCTGCTTTCCTGCGGACTCCATCCTCAAAAGCACCTGTTTTCGCTTTCGGCAACCTCAGGAGCAAAAAAGACAAACGTCCAGCTTTTGCTGCCACAGCAAAGGTGCCAGCGGGGAAAAGTAATGCTGGTTGTCACTGCCTCCTGGAACCCTTTCAAATGCCACAGACAATTTGGCCCTCTCTGCTTTCCTGCGGACTCCATCCTCAAAAGGACCTTTTTTCGCTTTCGGCAACCTCCGGAGCAAAAAAGACAAACGTCCAGGTTTTGCTGCCACAGCAAAGGTGCCAGCGGGGAAAAGTGATGCTGGTCCTCACTGCCTCCTGGAACCCCTTCAAATGCCCCAGACAATTTGGCCCTCTCTGCTTTCCTGCGGACTCCATCCTCAAAAGCACCTGTTTTCGCTTTCGGCAACCTCAGGAGCAAAAAAGACAAACGTCCAGCTTTTGCTGCCACAGCAAAGGTGCCAGCGGGGAAAAGTAATGCTGGTCCTCATTGCCTCCTGGAACCTCTTCAAATGCCCCAGACAATTTGGCCCTCTCTGCTTTCCTGCGGACTCCATCCTCAAAAGCACCTGTTTTCGCTTTCGGCACCCTCCGGAGCAAAAAAGACAAACGTCCAGCTTTTGCTGCCACAGCAAAGGTGCCAGCTGGGAAAAGTGATGCTGGTTCTCACTGCCTCCTGGAACCCCTTCAAATGCCACAGACAATTTGGCCCTCTCTGCTTTCCTGCGGACTCCATCCTCAAAAGCACCTGTTTTCGCTTTCGGCCACCTCCGGAGCAAAAAAGATAAACGTCCAGCTTTTGCTGCCACAGCAAGGTGACAGCGGGGAAAAGTAATGCTGGTTCTCACTGCCTCCTGGAACCCTTTCAAATGCCCCAGACAATTTGGCCCTCCCTGCTTTACTGCGGACTCCATCCTCAAAAGCACCTTTTTTTGCTTTCGGCAGCCTCCGGAGCAAAAAAGACAAACGTCCAGCTTTTGCTGCCACAGCAAGGTGCCAGCGGGGAAAAGTAATGCTGGTTCTCACTGCCTCCTGGAACCCTTTCAAATGCCTTAGACAATTTGGCCCTCCCTGCTTTACTGCGGACTCCATCCTCAAAAGCACCTGTTTTCGCTTTCGGCAGCCTCCGGAGCAAAAATACAAACGTCCAGCTTTTGCTGCCACAGCAAAGGTGCCAACGGGGAAAAGTGATGCTGGTCCTCACTGCCTCCTGGAACCTCTTCAAATGCCCCAGACAATTTGGCCCTCTCTGCTTTACTGCGGACTCCATCCTCAAAAGCACCTGTTTTCGCTTTCGGCATCCTCCGGAGCAAAAAAGACAAACGTCCAGCTTTTACTGCCACAGCAAAGGTGACAGCGGGGAAAAGTAATGCTGGTTCTCACTGCCTCCTGGAACGCTTTCAAATGCCCCAGACAATTTGGCCCTCTCTGCTTTCCTGCGGACTCCATCCTCAAAAGCACCATTTTTCGCTTTCGGCATCCTCAGTAGCAAAAAAGACAAACGTCCAGCTTTTGCTGCCACAGCAAAGGTGCCAGCGGGGAAAAGTGATCCTGGTCCTCATTGCCTCCTGGAACCTCTTCAAATGCCACAGACAATTTGGCCCTCTCTGCATTCCTGCGGACTCCATCCTCAAAAGCACCTGTTTTCTCTTTCGGCAACCTCCGGAGCAAAAAAGACAAACGTCCACCTTTTGCTGCCACAGTAAAGGTGACAGCGGGGATAAGTAATGCTGGTTCTCACTGCCTCCTGGAACCCTTTCAAATGCCACAGACAATTTGGCCCTCTCTGCTTTCCTGCGGACTCCATCCTCAAAAGCACCTTTTTTCGCTTTCGGCAACCTCCGGAGCAAAAAAGACAAACGTCCAGGTTTTGCTGTCACAGCAAAGGTGCCAGCGGGGAAAAGTAATGCTGGTTCTCACTGCTTCCTGGAACCCTTTCAAATGCCACAGACAATTTCGCCCTCTCTGCTTTCCTGCGGACTCCATCCTCAAAAGCACCTGTTTTCGCTTTCGGCAGCCTCCGGAGCAAAAAAGACAAACATCCAGCTTTTGCTGCCACAGCAAAGGTGCCAGCGGGGGAAAGTAATGCTGGTTGTCACTGCCTCCTGGAACTCTTTCAAATGCCACAGACAATTTCGCCCTCTCTGCTTTCCTGCGGACTCCATCCTCAAAAGCACCTGTTTTCGCTTTCGGCAACTTCCGGAGCAAAAAAGATAAACGTCCAGGTTTTGCTGCCACAGCAAAGGTGCCAGCGTGGAAAGGTAATGCTGGTTCTCACTGCCTCCTGGAACCCTTTCAAATGCCACAGACAATTTGGCCCTCTCTGCTTTCCTGCGGACTCCATCCTCAAAAGCACCTGTTTTCGCTTTCGGCAACCTCAGGAGCAAAATAGACAAACGTCCAGCTTTTGCTGCCACAGCAAAGGTGCCAGCGGGGAAAAGTGATGCTGGTCCTCACTGCCTCCTGGAACCCCTTCAAATGCCACAGACAATTTGGCCCTCTCTGCTTTCCTGCGGACTCCATCCTCAAAAGCACCTGTTTTCGCTTTCGGCAGCCTCCGGAGCAAAAAAGACAAACGCCCAGCTTTTGCTGCCACAGCAAAGGTGCCACCGGAGAAAAGTAATGCTGGTTCTCACTGCCTCCTGGAACCCTTTCAAATGCCACAGACAATTTGGCCCTCTCTGCTTTCCTGCGGACTCCATCCTCAAAAGCACCTGTTTTCGCTTTGTGCAGCCTCCGGAGCAAAAAAGAAAAACGCCCCGATTTTGCTGCCACAACAAAGGTGCCACCGGAGAAAAGTAATGCTGGTTCTCACTGCCTCCTGGAACCCTTTCAAATGCCACAGACAATTTGGCCCTCTCTGCTTTACTGCGGACTCCATCCTCAAAAGGACCTTTTTTCGCTTTCGGCCACCTCCGGAGCAAAAAAGACAAACGTCCAGCTTTTGCTGCCACAGCAAAGGTGCCAGCAGGGAAAAATAATGCTGGTTCTCACTGCCTCCTGGAACCCTTTCAAATGCCACAGACAATTTGACCCTCTCTGCTTTCCTGCGGACTCCATCCTCAAAAGCACCATTTTTCGCTTTCGGCAACCTCCGGAGCAAAAAAGACAAACGTCCAGCTTTTGCTGCCACAGCAAAGGTGCCAGTAGGGAAAAGTGATGCTGGTCCTCATTGCCTCCTGGAACCTCTTCAAATGCCACAGACAATTTGGCCCTCTCTGCTTTCCTGCGGACTCCATCCTCAAAAGCACCTGTTTTCGCTTTCGGCACCCTCCGGAGCAAAAAAGACAAACGTCCAGCTTTTGCTGCCACAGCAAAGGTGCCAGCTGGGAAAAGTGATGCTGGTTCTCACTGCCTCCTGGAACCCCTTCAAATGCCACAGACAATTTGGCCCTCTCTGCTTTCCTGCGGACTCCATCCTCAAAAGCACCTGTTTTCGCTTTCGGCCACCTCCGGAGCAAAAAAGATAAACGTCCAGCTTTTGCTGCCACAGCAAGGTGACAGCGGGGAAAAGTAATGCTGGTTCTCACTGCCTCCTGGAACCCTTTCAAATGCCCCAGACAATTTGGCCCTCCCTGCTTTACTGCGGACTCCATCCTCAAAAGCACCTTTTTTTGCTTTCGGCAGCCTCCGGAGCAAAAAAGACAAACGTCCAGCTTTTGCTGCCACAGCAAGGTGACAGCGGGGAAAAGTAATGCTGGTTCTCACTGCCTCCTGGAACCCTTTCAAATGCCCCAGACAATTTGGCCCTCCCTGCTTTACTGCGGACTCCATCCTCAAAAGCACCTGTTTTCGCTTTCGGCCACCTCCGGAGCAAAAAAGACAAACGTCCAGCTTTTGCTGCCACAGCAAAGGTGCCAACGGGGAAAAGTGATGCTGGTCCTCACTGCCTCCTGGAACCTCTTCAAATGCCCCAGACAATTTGGCCCTCTCTGCTTTACTGCGGACTCCATCCTCAAAAGCACCTGTTTTCGCTTTCGGCATCCTCCGGAGGAAAAAAGACAAACGTCCAGCTTTTGCTGCCACAGCAAAGGTGCCAGCGGGGAAAAGTAATGCTGGTTCTCACTGCCTCCTGGAACGCTTTCAAATGCCACAGACAATTTGGCCCTCTCTGCTTTCCTGCGGACTCCATCCTCAAAAGCACCTTTTTTCGCTTTCGGCAACCTCAGGAGCAAAAAAGACAAACGTCCAGGTTTTGCTGCCACAGCAAAGGTGCCAGCGGGGAAAAGTAATGCTGGTTCTCACTGCCTCCTGGAACCCTTTCAAATGCCCCAGACAATTTGGCCCTCTCTGCTTTCCTGCGGACTACATCCTCAAAAGCACCTGTTTTCGCTTTCGGCAACCTCCGGAGCAAAAAAGACAACCGTCCAGGTTTTGCTGCCACAGCAAAGGTGCCAGGGGGGAAAAGTAATGCTGGTTCTCACTGCCTCCTGGAACCCTTTCAAATGCCACAGACAATTTGGCCCTCTCTGCTTTCCTGCGGACTCCATCCTCAAAAGCACCATTTTTCGCTTTCGGCATCCTCAGTAGCAAAAAAGACAAACGTCCAGCTTTTGCTGCCACAGCAAAGGTGCCAGCGGGGAAAAGTGATCCTGGTCCTCATTGCCTCCTGGAACCTCTTCAAATGCCACAGACAATTTGGCCCTCTCTGCATTCCTGCGGACTCCATCCTCAAAAGCACCTGTTTTCTCTTTCGGCAACCTCCGGAGCAAAAAAGACAAACGTCCACCTTTTGCTGCCACAGTAAAGGTGACAGCGGGGAAAAGTAATGCTGGTTCTCACTGCCTCCTGGAACCCTTTCAAATGCCACAGACAATTTGGCCCTCTCTGCTTTCCTGCGGACTCCATCCTCAAAAGCACCTTTTTTCGCTTTCGGCAACCTCCGGAGCAAAAAAGACAAACGTCCAGGTTTTGCTGTCACAGCAAAGGTGCCAGCGGGGAAAAGTAATGCTGGTTCTCACTGCTTCCTGGAACCCTTTCAAATGCCACAGACAATTTGGCCCTCTCTGCTTTCCTGCGGACTCCATCCTCAAAAGAACCTGTTTTCGCTTTCGGCATCCTCCGGAGCAAAAAAGACAAACGTCCAGCTTGTGCTGCCACAGCAAGGTGACAGCGGGGAAAAGTAATGCTGGTTCTCACTGCCTCCTGGAACCCTTTCAAATGCCCCAGACAATTTGGCCCTCCCTGCTTTACTGCGGACTCCATCCTCAAAAGCACCTGTTTTCGCTTTCGGCAGCCTCCGGAGCAAAAAAGACAAACGTCCAGCTTTTGCTGCCACAGCAAAGGTGCCAACGGGGAAAAGTGATGCTGGTCCTCACTGCCTCCTGGAACCTCTTCAAATGCCCCAGACAATTTGGCCCTCTCTGCTTTCCTGCGGACTCCATCCTCAAAAGCACCTGTTTTCGCTTTCGGCATCCTCCGGAGGAAAAAAGACAAACGTCCAGCTTTTGCTGCCACAGCAAAGGTGCCAGCGGGGAAAAGTAATGCTGGTTCTCACTGCCTCCTGGAACGCTTTCAAATGCCACAGACAATTTGGCCCTCTCTGCTTTCCTCCGGACTCCATCCTCAAAAGCACCTTTTTTCGCTTTCGGCAACCTCAGGAGCAAAAAAGACAAACGTCCAGGTTTTGCTGCCACAGCAAAGGTGCCAGCGGGGAAAAGTAATGCTGGTTCTCACTGCCTCCTGGAACCCTTTCAAATGCCCCAGACAATTTGGCCCTCTCTGCTTTCCTGCGGACTACATCCTCAAAAGCACCTGTTTTCGCTTTCGGCAACCTCCAGAGCAAAAAAGACAACCGTCCAGGTTTTCCTGTCACAGCAAAGGTGCCAGGGGGGAAAAGTAATGCTGGTTCTCACTGCCTCCTGGAACCCTTTCAAATGCCACAGACAATTTGGCCCTCTCTGCTTTCCTGCGGACTCCATCCTCAAAAGCACCATTTTTCGCTTTCGGCATCCTCAGTAGCAAAAAAGACAAACGTCCAGCTTTTGCTGCCACAGCAAAGGTGCCAGCGGGGAAAAGTGATCCTGGTCCTCATTGCCTCCTGGAACCTCTTCAAATGCCACAGACAATTTGGCCCTCTCTGCATTCCTGCGGACTCCATCCTCAAAAGCACCTGTTTTCTCTTTCGGCAACCTCCGGAGCAAAAAAGACAAACGTCCACCTTTTGCTGCCACAGTAAAGGTGACAGCGGGGATAAGTAATGCTGGTTCTCACTGCCTCCTGGAACCCTTTCAAATGCCACAGACAATTTGGCCCTCTCTGCTTTCCTGCGGACTCCATCCTCAAAAGCACCTGTTTTCGCTTTCGGCAGCCTCCGGAGCAAAAAAGACAAACGTCCAGCTTTTGCTGCCACAGCAAAGGTGCCAACGGGGAAAAGTGATGCTGGTCCTCACTGCCTCCTGGAACCTCTTCAAATGCCCCAGACAATTTGGCCCTCTCTGCTTTCCTGCGGACTCCATCCTCAAAAGCACCTGTTTTCGCTTTCGGCATCCTCCGGAGGAAAAAAGACAAACGTCCAGCTTTTGCTGCCACAGCAAAGGTGCCAGCGGGGAAAAGTGATGCTGGTCCTCATTGCCTCCTGGAACCTCTTCAAATGCCCCAGACAATTTGGCCCTCTCTGCTTTCCTGCGGACTCCATCCTCAAAAGCACCTTTTTTCGCTTTCGGCAACCTCAGGAGCAAAAAAGACAAACGTCCAGCTTTTGCTGCCACAGCAAAGGTGACAGCGGGGAAAAGTAATGCTGGTTCTCACTGCCTCCTGGAACCCTTTCAAATGCCCCAGACAATTTGACCCTCTCTGCTTTCCTGCGGACTCCATCCTCAAAAGCACCTTTTTTCGCTTTCGGCAACCTCCGGAGCAAAAAAGACAAACGTCCAGCTTTTGCTGCCACAGCAAAGGTGCCACCGGAGAAAAGTAATGCTGGTTCTCACTGTCTCCTGGAACCCTTTCAAATGCCACAGACAATTTGGCCCTCTCTGCTTTCCTGCGGACTCCATCCTCAAAAGCACCTGTTTTCATTTTCGGCGCCCTCCGGTGGTAAAAAGACAAACGTCCAGCTTTTGCTGCCACAGCAAAGGTGCCAGCGGGGAAAAGTGATGCTGGTCCTCACTGCCTCCTGGAACCCCTTCAAATGCCACAGACAATTTGGCCCTCTCTGCTTTCCTGCGGACTCCATCCTCAAAAGCACCTTTTTTCGCTTTCGGCACCCTCCGGAGCAAAAAAAGACAAACGTCCAGCTTGTGCTGCCACAGCAAAGGTGCCAGCGGGGAAAAGTGATGCTGGTTCTCACTGCCTCCTGGAACCCTTTCAAATGCCACAGACAATTTGGCCCTCTCTGATTTCCTGCAGACTCCATCCTCAAAAGCACCTTTTTTCGCTTTCGGCCACCTCCGGAGCAAAAAAGACAAACGTCCAGCTTTTGCTGCCACAGCAAAGGTGCCAGCGGGGAAAAGTGATGCTGGTCCTCACTGCCTCCTGGAACCCCTTCAAATGCCACAGACAATTTGGCCCTCTCTGCTTTCCTGCGGACTCCATCCTCAAAAGCACCTGTTTTCGCTTTCGGCAACGTCAGGAGCAAAAAAGACAAACGTCCAGGTTTTGCTGCCACAGCAAAGGTGCCAGCGGGGAAAAGTGATGCTGGTCCTCATTGCCTCCTGGAACCTCTTCAAATGCCCCAGACAATTTGGCCCTCTCTGCTTTCCTGCGGACTCCATCCTCAAAAGCACCTGTTTTCGCTTTCGGCAACCTCCGGAGCAAAAAAGACAAACGTCCAGCTTGTGCTGCCACAGCAAAGGTGCCAGCTGGGAAAAGTGATGCTGGTTCTCACTGCCTCCTGGAACCCTTTCAAATGCCACAAACAATTTGGCCCTCTCTGCTTTCCTGCGGACTCCATCCTCAAAAGGACCTTTTTTCGCTTTCGGCCACCTCCGGAGCAAAAAAGGCAAACGTCCAGCTTTTGCTGCCACAGCAAAGGTGCCAGCGGGGAAAAGTGATGCTGGTCCTCATTGCCTCCTGGAACCCTTTCAAATGCCACAGACAATTTGGCCCTCCCTGCTTTACTGCGGACTCCATCCTCAAAAGCACCTTTTTTCGCTTTCGGCAGCCTCCGGAGCAAAAAAGACAAACGTCCAGCTTTTGCTGCCACAGCAAAGGTGCCAGCGGGGAAAAGTGATGCTGGTCCTCACTGCCTCCTGGAACCCCTTCAAATGCCCCAGACAATTTGGCCCTCTCTGCTTTCCTGCGGACTCCATCCTCAAAAGCACCTGTTTTCGCTTTCGGCATCCTCCGGAGCAAAAAAGACAAACGTCCAGCTTTTGCTGCCACAGCAAAGGTGCCAGCGGGGAAAAGTAATGCTGGTTCTCACTGCCTCCTGGAACGCTTTCAAATGCCTCAGAGAATCTGGCCCTCTCTGCTTTCCTGCGGACTCCATCCTCAAAAGCACCTTTTTTCGCTTTCGGCAACCTCCGGAGCAAAAAAGACAAACGTCCAGGTTTTGCTGTCACAGCAAAGGTGCCAGCGGGGAAAAGTAATGCTGGTTCTCACTGCCTCCTGGAACCCTTTCAAATGCCACAGACAATTTGGCCCTCTCTGCTTTCCTGCGGACTCCATCCTCAAAAGCACCATTTTTCGCTTTCGGCATCCTCAGGAGCAAAAAAGACAAACGTCCAGGTTTTGCTGCCACAGCAAAGGTGCCAGCGGGGAAAAGTGATCCTGGTCCTCATTGCCTCCTGGAACCTCTTCAAATGCCACAGACAATTTGGCCCTCTCTGCATTCCTGCGGACTCCATCCTCAAAAGCACCTGTTTTCTCTTTCGGCAACCTCCGGAGCAAAAAAGACAAACGTCCAGCTTTTGCTGCCACAGCAAAGGTGCCAGCGGGGAAAAGTAATGCTGGTTCTCACTGCCTCCTGGAACCCTTTCAAATGCCACAGACAATTTGGCCCTCTCTGCTTTCCTGCGGACTCCATCCTCAAAAGGACCTTTTTTCGCTTTCGGCCACCTCTGGAGCAAAAAAGACAAACGTGCAGCTTTTGCTGCCACAGCAAAGGTGCCAGCGGGGAAAAGTGATGCTGGTCCTCATTGCCTCCTGGAACCCTTTCAAATGCCCCAGACAATTTGGCCCTCTCTGCTTTCCTGCGGACTCCATCCTCAAAAGCACCTGTTTTCGCTATCGGCAGCCTCCGGAGCAAAAAAGACAAACGTCCAGCTTTTGCTGCCACAGCAAAGGTGCCAGCGGGGAAAAGTAATGCTGGTTCTCACTGCCTCCTGGAACCCTTTCAAATGCCACAGACAATTTGGCCCTCTCTGCTTTCCTGCGGACTCCATCCTCAAAAGCACCATTTTTCGCTTTCGGCAGCCTCCGGAGCAAAAAAGACAAACGTCCAGGTTTTGCTGCCACAGCAAAGGTGCCAGCGGGGAAAAGTGATCCTGGTCCTCATTGCCTCCTGGAACCTCTTCAAATGCCACAGACAATTTGGCCCTCTCTGCATTCCTGCGGACTCCATCCTCAAAAGCACCTGTTTTCTCTTTCGGCAACCTCCGGAGCAAAAAAGACAAACGTCCAGCTTTTGCTGCCACAGCAAAGGTGCCAGCGGGGAAAAGTAATGCTGGTTCTCACTGCCTCCTGGAACCCTTTCAAATGCCACAGACAATTTGGCCCTCTCTGCTTTCCTGCGGACTCCATCCTCAAAAGGACCTTTTTTCGCTTTCGGCCACCTCTGGAGCAAAAAAGACAAACGTGCAGCTTTTGCTGCCGCAGCAAAGGTGCCAGCGGGGAAAAGTGATGCTGGTCCTCATTGCCTCCTGGAACCCTTTCAAATGCCCCAGACAATTTGGCCCTCTCTGCTTTCCTGCGGACTCCATCCTCAAAAGCACCTGTTTTCGCTATCGGCAGCCTCCGGAGCAAAAAAGACAAACGTCCAGCTTTTGCTGCCACAGCAAAGGTGCCAGCGGGGGAAAGTAATGCTGGTTCTCACTGCCTCCTGGAACTCTTTCAAATGCCACAGACAATTTCGCCCTCTCTGCTTTCCTGCGGACTCCATCCTGAAAAGCACCTGTTTTCGCTTTTGGAATCCTCAGGAGCAAAATAGACAAACGTCCAGCTTTTGCTGCCACAGCAAAGGTGCCAACGGGGAAAAGTGATGCTGGTCCTCACTGCCTCCTGGAACCCCTTCAAATGCCCCAGACAATTTCGCCTTCTCTGCTTTCCTGCGGACTCCATCCTCAAAAGCACCTGTTTTCGCTTTCGGCATCCTCCGGAGCAAAAAAGACAAACGTCCAGCTTTTGCTGCCACAGCAAAGGTGCCAGCGGGGAAAAGTAATGCTGGTTCTCACTGCCTCCTGGAACGCTTTCAAATGCCTCAGAGAATTTGGCCCTCTCTGCTTTCCTGCGGACTCCATCCTCAAAAGCACCTTTTTTCGCTTTCGGCAACCTCAGGAGCAAAAAAGACAAACGTCCAGGTTTTGCTGTCACAGCAAAGGTGCCAGCGGGGAAAAGTAATGCTGGTTCTCACTGCCTCCTGGAACCCTTTCAAATGCCACAGACAATTTGGCCCTCTCTGCTTTCCTGCGGACTCCATCCTCAAAAGCACCTGTTTTCGCTTTCGGCATCCTCCGGAGCAAAAAAGACAAACGTCCAGGTTTTGCTGCCACAGCAAAGGTGCCAGCGGGGAAAAGTGATCCTGGTCCTCATTGCCTCCTGGAACCTCTTCAAATGCCACAGACAATTTGGCCCTCTCTGCATTCCTGCGGACTCCATCCTCAAAAGCACCTGTTTTCTCTTTCGGCAACCTCCGGAGCAAAAAAGACAAACGTCCAGCTTTTGCTGCCACAGCAAAGGTGCCAGCGGGGAAAAGTAATGCTGGTTCTCACTGCCTCCTGGAACCCTTTCAAATGCCACAGACAATTTGGCCCTCTCTGCTTTCCTGCGGACTCCATCCTCAAAAGGACCTTTTTTCGCTTTCGGCCACCTCTGGAGCAAAAAAGACAAACATGCAGCTTTTGCTGCCACAGCAAAGGTGCCAGCGGGGAAAAGTGATGCTGGTCCTCATTGCCTCCTGGAACCCTTTCAAATGCCCCAGACAATTTGGCCCTCTCTGCTTTCCTGCGGACTCCATCCTCAAAAGCACCTGTTTTCGCTTTCGGCAGCCTCCGGAGCAAAAAAGACAAACGTCCAGCTTTTGCTGCCACAGCAAAGGTGCCAGCGGGGGAAAGTAATGCTGGTTGTCACTGCCTCCTGGAACTCTTTCAAATGCCACAGACAATTTCGCCCTCTCTGCTTTCCTGCGGACTCCATCCTGAAAAGCACCTGTTTTCGCTTTTGGAAACCTCAGGAGCAAAATAGACAAACGTCCAGCTTTTGCTGCCACAGCAAAGGTGCCAGCGGGGAAAAGTGATGCTGGTCCTCACTGCCTCCTGGAACCCCTTCAAATGCCACAGACAATTTGGCCCTCTCTGCTTTCCTGCGGACTCCATCCTCAAAAGCACCTGTTTTCACTTTCGGCGCCCTCCGGTGGTAAAAAGACAAACGTCCAGCTTTTGCTGCCACAGCAAAGGTGCCATCGGGGAAAAGTAATGCTGGTTATCACTGCCTCCTGGAACCCTTTCAAATGCCACAGACAATTTGGCCCTCTCTGCTTTCCTGCGGACTCCATCCTCAAAAGCACCTGTTTTCGCTTTGTGCAGCCTCCGGAGCAAAAAAGACAAACGCCCAGCTTTTGCTGCCACAGCAAAGGTGCCACCGGAGAAAAGTAATGCTGGTTCTCACTGCCTCCTGGAACCCTTTCAAATGCCACAGACAATTTGGCCCTCTCTGCTTTCCTGCGGACTCCATCCTCAAAAGCACCTGTTTTCGCTTTGTGCAGCCTCCGGAGCAAAAAAGACAAACGCCCAGCTTTTGCTGCCACAGCAAAGGTGCCACCGGAGAAAAGTAATGCTGGTTCTCACTGCCTCCTGGAACCCTTTCAAATGCCACAGACAATTTGGCCCTCTGTGCTTTCCTGCGGACTCCATCCTCAAAAGGACCTTTTTTCGCTTTCGGCCACCTCCGGAGGAAAAAAGACAAACGTCCAGCTTTTGCTGCCACAGCAAAGGTGCCAGCGGGGAAAAGTAATGCTGGTTCTCACTGCCTCCTGGAACTCTTTCAAATGCCACAGACAATTTGGCCCTCTCTGCTTTCCTGCGGACTCCATCCTCAAAAGCACCTGTTTTCACTTTCGGCGCCCTCCGGTGGTAAAAAGACAAACGTCCAGCTTTTGCTGCCACAGCAAAGGTGCCAGCGGGGAAAAGTAATGCTGGTTCTCACTGCCTCCTGGAACCCTTTCAAATGCCACAGACAATTTGGCCCTCTCTGCTTTCCTGCGGACTCCATCCTCAAAAGCACCTGTTTTCGCTTTGTGCAGCCTCCGGAGCAAAAAAGAAAAACGCCCAGCTTTTGCTGCCACAGCAAAGGTGCCACCGGAGAAAAGTAATGCTGGTTCTCACTGTCTCCTGGAACCCTTTCAAATGCCACAGACAATTTGGCCCTCTCTGCTTTCCTGCGGACTCCATCCTCAAAAGCACCTGTTTTCACTTTCGGCGCCCTCCGGTGGTAAAAAGACAAACGTCCAGCTTTTGCTGCCACAGCAAAGGTGCCAGCGGGGAAAAGTGATGCTGGTCCTCACTGCCTCCTGGAACCCCTTCAAATGCCACAGACAATTTGGCCCTCTCTGCTTTCCTGCGGACTCCATCCTCAAAAGCACCTTTTTTCGCTTTCGGCCACCTCCGGAGCAAAAAAAGACAAACGTCCAGCTTGTGCTGCCACAGCAAAGGTGCCAGCGGGGAAAAGTGATGCTGGTTCTCACTGCCTCCTGGAACCCTTTCAAATGCCACAGACAATTTGGCCCTCTCTGATTTCCTGCGGACTCCATCCTCAAAAGCACCTTTTTTCGCTTTCGGCCACCTCCGGAGCAAAAAAGACAAACGTCCAGCTTTTGCTGCCACAGCAAAGGTGCCAGCGGGGAAAAGTGATGCTGGTCCTCACTGCCTCCTGGAACCCCTTCAAATGCCACAGACAATTTGGCCCTCTCTGCTTTCCTGCGGACTCCATCCTCAAAAGCACCTGTTTTCGCTTTCGGCAACGTCAGGAGCAAAAAAGACAAACGTACAGGTTTTGCTGCCACAGCAAAGGTGCCAGCGGGGAAAAGTGATGCTGGTCCTCATTGCCTCCTGGAACCTCTTCAAATGCCCCAGACAATTTGGCCCTCTCTGCTTTCCTGCGGACTCCATCCTCAAAAGCACCTGTTTTCGCTTTCGGCAGCCTCCGGAGCAAAAAAGACAAACGTCCAGCTTGTGCTGCCACAGCAAAGGTGCCAGCTGGGAAAAGTGATGCTGGTTCTCACTGCCTCCTGGAACCCTTTCAAATGCCACAGACAATTTGGCCCTCTCTGCTTTCCTGCGGACTCCATCCTCAAAAGGACCTTTTTTCGCTTTCGGCCACCTCCGGAGCAAAAAAGACAAACGTCCAGCTTTTGCTGCCACAGCAAAGGTGACAGCGGGGAAAAGTAATGCTGGTTCTCACTGCCTCCTGGAACCCTTTCAAATGCCCCAGACAATTTGACCCTCTCTGCTTTCCTGCGGACTCCATCCTCAAAAGCACCTTTTTTCGCTTTCGGCAACCTCTGGAGCAAAAAAGACAAACGTCCAGCTTTTGCTGCCACAGCAAAGGTGCCAACGGGGAAAAGTGATGCTGGTCCTCACTGCCTCCTGGAACCCCTTCAAATGCCCCAGACAATTTGGCCCTCTCTGCTTTCCTGCGGACTCCATCCTCAAAAGCACCTGTTTTCGCTTTCGGCATCCTCCGGAGCAAAAAAGACAAACGTGCAGCTTTTGCTGCCACAGCAAAGGTGACAGCGGGGAAAAGTAATGCTGGTTCTCACTGCCTCCTGGAACGCTTTCAAATGCCCCAGACAATTTGGCCCTCTCTGCTTTCCTGCGGACTCCATCCTCAAAAGCACCTTTTTTCGCTTTCGGCAACCTCCGGAGCAAAAAAGACAAACGTCCAGGTTTTGCTGCCACAGCAAAGGTGCCAGCGGGGAAAAGTGATGCTGGTCCTCATTGCCTCCTGGAACCTCTTCAAATGCCACAGACAATTTGGCCCTCTCTGCTTTCCTGCGGACTCCATCCTCAAAAGCACCATTTTTCGCTTTCGGCATCCTCCGGAGCAAAAAAGACAAACGTCCAGCTTGTGCTGCCACAGCAAAGGTGCCAGCTGGGAAAAGTGATGCTGGTTCTCACTGCCTCCTGGAACCTCTTCAAATGCCACAGACAATTTGGCCCTCTCTGCTTTCCTGCGGACTCCATCCTCAAAAGGACCTGTTTTCGCTTTCGGCCACCTCCGGAGCAAAAAAGACAAACGTCCAGCTTTTGCTGCCACAGCAAAGGTGACAGCGGGGAAAAGTAATGCTGGTTCTCACTGCCTCCTGGAACCCTTTCAAATGCCACAGACAATTTGGCCCTCTTTGCTTTCCTGCGGACTCCATCCTCAAAAGCACCTGTTTTCGCTTTCGGCAACGTCAGGAGCAAAAAAGACAAACGTCCAGGTTTTGCTGCCACAGCAAAGGTGCCAGCGGGGAAAAGTGATGCTGGTCCTCATTGCCTCCTGGAACCTCTTCAAATGCCCCAGACAATTTGGCCCTCTCTGCTTTCCTGCGGACTCCATCCTCAAAAGCACCATTTTTCGCTTTCGGCATCCTCCGGAGCAAAAAAGACAAACGTCCAGCTTGTGCTGCCACAGCAAAGGTGCCAGCTGGGAAAAGTGATGCTGGTTCTCACTGCCTCCTGGAACCTCTTCAAATGCCACAGACAATTTGGCCCTCTCTGCTTTCCTGCGGACTCCATCCTCAAAAGGACCTTTTTTCGCTTTCGGCCACCTCCGGAGCAAAAAAGACAAACGTCCAGCTTTTGCTGCCACAGCAAAGGTGACAGCGGGGAAAAGTAATGCTGGTTCTCACTGCCTCCTGGAACCCTTTCAAATGCCCCAGACAATTTGGCCCTCTCTGCTTTCCTGCGGACTCCATCCTCAAAAGCACCTGTTTTCGCTTTCGGCAACGTCAGGAGCAAAAAAGACAAACGTCCAGGTTTTGCTGCCACAGCAAAGGTGCCAGCGGGGAAAAGTGATGCTGGTCCTCATTGCCTCCTGGAACCCTTTCAAATGCCCCAGACAATTTGACCCTCTCTGCTTTCCTGCGGACTCCATCCTCAAAAGCACCTGTTTTCTCTTTCGGCAGCCTCCGGAGCAAAAAAGACAAACGTCCAGCTTGTGCTGCCACAGCAAAGGTGCCAGCTGGGAAAAGTAATGCTGGTTCTCACTGCCTCCTGGAACCCTTTCAAATGCCACAGACAATTTGGCCCTCTCTGCTTTCCTGCGGACTCCATCCTCAAAAGGACCATTTTTCGCTTTCGGCATCCTCCGGAGCAAAAAAGACAAACGTCCAGCTTTTGCTGCCACAGCAAAGGTGACAGCGGGGAAAAGTAATGCTGGTTCTCACTGCCTCCTGGAACCCTTTCAAATGCCCCAGACAATTTGACCCTCTCTGCTTTCCTGCGGACTCCATCCTCAAAAGCACCTTTTTTCGCTTTCGGCAACCTCCGGAGCAAAAAAGACAAACGTCCAGCTTTTGCTGCCACAGCAAAGGTGCCAGCGGGGAAAAGTGATCCTGGTCCTCATTGCCTCCTGGAACCTCTTCAAATGCCACAGACAATTTGGCCCTCTCTGCATTCCTGCGGACTCCATCCTCAAAAGCACCTGTTTTCTCTTTCGGCAACCTCCGGAGCAAAAAAGATAAACGTCCACATTTGCTGCCACAGTAAAGGTGACAGCGGGGAAAAGTGATGCTGGTTCTCACTGCCTCCTGGAACCCTTTCAAATGCCACAGACAATTTGGCCCTCTCTGCTTTCCTGCAGACTCCATCCTCAAAAGCACCTGTTTTCACTTTCGGCGCCCTCCGGTGGTAAAAAGACAAACGTCCAGCTTTTGCTGCCACAGCAAAGGTGCCAGCGGGGAAAAGTAATGCTGGTTCTCACTGCCTCCTGGAACCCTTTCAAATGCCACAGACAATTTGGCCCTCTCTGCTTTCCTGCGGACTCCATCCTCAAAAGCACCTGTTTTCGCTTTCGGCAGCCTCCGGAGCAAAAAAGACAAACGTCCAGCTTTTGCTGCCACAGCAAAGGTGCCACCGGAGAAAAGTAATGCTGGTTCTCACTGCCTCCTGGAACCCTTTCAAATGCCACAGACAATTTGGCCCTCTCTGCTTTCCTGCGGACTCCATCCTCAAAAGCACCATTTTTCGCTTTCGGCATCCTCCGGAGCAAAAAAGACAAACGTCCAGCTTGTGCTGCCACAGCAAAGGTGCCAGCTGGGAAAAGTGATGCTGGTTCTCACTGCCTCCTGGAACCTCTTCAAATGCCACAGACAATTTTGCCCTCTCTGCTTTCCTGCGGACTCCATCCTCAAAAGGACCTTTTTTCGCTTTCGGCCACCTCCGGAGCAAAAAAGACAAACGTCCAGCTTTTGCTGCCACAGCAAAGGTGACAGCGGGGAAAAGCAATGCTGGTTCTCACTGCCTCCTGGAACCCTTTCAAATGCCCCAGACAATTTGGCCCTCTCTGCTTTCCTGCGGACTCCATCCTCAAAAGCACCATTTTTCGCTTTCGGCATCCTCCGGAGCAAAAAAGACAAACGTCCAGCTTGTGCTGCCACAGCAAAGGTGCCAGCTGGGAAAAGTGATGCTGGTTCTCACTGCCTCCTGGAACCTCTTCAAATGCCACAGACAATTTGGCCCTCTCTGCTTTCCTGCGGACTCCATCCTCAAAAGGACCTTTTTTCGCTTTCGGCCACCTCCGGAGCAAAAAAGACAAACGTCCAGCTTTTGCTGCCACAGCAAAGGTGACAGCGGGGAAAAGTAATGCTGGTTCTCACTGCCTCCTGGAACCCTTTCAAATGCCCCAGACAATTTGGCCCTCTCTGCTTTCCTGCGGACTCCATCCTCAAAAGCACCTGTTTTCGCTTTCGGCAACGTCAGGAGCAAAAAAGACAAACGTCCAGGTTTTGCTGCCACAGCAAAGGTGCCAGTGGGGAAAAGTGATCCTGGTCCTCATTGCCTCCTGGAACCTCTTCAAATGCCCCAGACAATTTGGCCCTCTCTGCTTTCCTGCGGACTCCATCCTCAAAAGCACCTGTTTTCGCTTTCGGCACCCTCCGGAGCAAAAAAGACAAACGTCCAGCTTGTGCTGCCACAGCAAAGGTGCCAGCTGGGAAAAGTGATGCTGGTTCTCACTGCCTCCTGGAACCCTTTCAAATGCCACAGACAATTTGGCCCTCTCTGCTTTCCTGCGGACTCCATCCTCAAAAGCACCTTTTTTCGCTTTCGGCAACCTCCGGAGCAAAAAAGACAAACGTCCAGCTTTTGCTGCCACAGTAAAGGTGCCAGCGGGGAAAAGTAATGCTGGTTCTCACTGCCTCCTGGAACCCTTTCAAATGCCACAGACAATTTGACCCTCTCTGCTTTCCTGCGGACTCCATCCTCAAAAGCACCTTTTTTCGCTTTCGGCAACCTCCGGAGCAAAAAAGACAAACGTCCAGCTTTTGCTGCCACAGCAAAGGTGCCAGCGGGGAAAAGTGATCCTGGTCCTCATTGCCTCCTGGAACCTCTTCAAATGCCACAGACAATTTGGCCCTCTCTGCATTCCTGCGGACTCCATCCTCAAAAGCACCTGTTTTCTCTTTCGGCAACCTCCGGAGCAAAAAAGATAAACGTCCACCTTTTGCTGCCACAGTAAAGGTGCCAGCGGGGAAAAGTAATGCTGGTTCTCACTGCCTCCTGGAACCCTTTCAAATGCCACAGACAATTTGGCCCTCTCTGCTTTCCTGCGGACTCCATCCTCAAAAGCACCTGTTTTCGCTTTCGGCAACCTCAGGAGCAAAAAAGACAAACGTCCAGCTTTTGCTGCCACAGCAAAGGTGCCAGCGGGGAAAAGTGATGCTGGTCCTCATTGCCTCCTGGAACCTCTTCAAATGCCCCAGACAATTTGGCCCTCTCTGCTTTCCTGCGGACTCCATCTTCAAAAGCACCTGTTTTCGCTTTCGGCAGCCTCCGGAGCAAAAAAGACAAACGTCCAGCTTTTGCTGCCACAGCAAAGGTGCCAGCTGGGAAAAGTAATGCTGGTTCTCACTGCCTCCTGGAACCCTTTCAAATGCCACAGACAATTTGGCCCTCTCTGCTTTCCTGCGGACTCCATCCTCAAAAGGACCTTTTTTCGCTTTCGGCCACCTCCGGAGCAAAAAAGACAAACGTCCAGCTTTTGCTGCCACAGCAAAGGTGACAGCGGGGAAAAGTAATGCTGGTTCTCACTGCCTCCTGGAACCCTTTCAAATGCCCCAGACAATTTGACCCTCTCTGCTTTCCTGCGGACTCCATCCTCAAAAGCACCTGTTTTCGCTTTCGGCAACCTCCGGAGCAAAAAAGACAAACGTCCAGCTTTTGCTGCCACAGCAAAGGTGCCAGCGGGGAAAAGTGATCCTGGTCCTCATTGCCTCCTGGAACCTCTTCAAATGCCACAGACAATTTGGCCCTCTCTGCATTCCTGCGGACTCCATCCTCAAAAGCACCTGTTTTCTCTTTCGGCAACCTCCGGAGCAAAAAAGATAAACGTCCACATTTGCTGCCACAGTAAAGGTGACAGCGGGGAAAAGTGATGCTGGTTCTCACTGCCTCCTGGAACCCTTTCAAATGCCACAGACAATTTGGCCCTCTCTGCTTTCCTGCAGGCTCCATCCTCAAAAGCACCTGTTTTCACTTTCGGCGCCCTCCGGTGGTAAAAAGACAAACGTCCAGCTTTTGCTGCCACAGCAAAGGTGCCACCGGAGAAAAGTAATGCTGGTTCTCACTGCCTCCTGGAACCCTTTCAAATGCCCCAGACAATTTGGCCCTCTCTGCTTTCCTGCGGACTCCATCCTCAAAAGCACCTGTTTTCGCTTTCGGCAGCCTCCGGAGCAAAAAAGACAAACGTCCAGCTTTTGCTGCCACAGCAAAGGTGCCACCGGAGAAAAGTAATGCTGGTTCTCACTGCCTCCTGGAACCCTTTCAAATGCCACAGACAATTTGGCCCTCTCTGCTTTCCTGCGGACTCCATCCTCAAAAGCACCTGTTTTCGCTTTGTGCAGCCTCCGGAGCAAAAAAGACAAACGCCCAGCTTTTGCTGCCACAGCAAAGGTGCCACCGGAGAAAAGTAATGCTGGTTCTCACTGCCTCCTGGAACCCTTTCAAATGCCACAGACAATTTGGCCCTCTCTGCTTTCCTGCGGACTCCATCCTCAAAAGCACCTGTTTTCGCTTTCGGCAGCCTCCGGAGCAAAAAAGACAAACGTCCAGCTTTTGCTGCCACAGCAAAGGTGCCACCGGAGAAAAGTAATGCTGGTTCTCACTGCCTCCTGGAACCCTTTCAAATGCCACAGACAATTTGGCCCTCTCTGCTTTCCTGCGGACTCCATCCTCAAAAGCACCATTTTCCGATTTCGGCATCCTCCGGAGCAAAAAAGACAAACGTCCAGCTTGTGCTGCCACAGCAAAGGTGCCAGCGGGGAAAAGTGATGCTGGTTCTCACTGCCTCCTGGAACCTCTTCAAATGCCACAGACAATTTGGCCCTCTCTGCTTTCCTGCGGACTCCATCCTCAAAAGGACCTTTTTTCGCTTTCGGCCACCTCCGGAGCAAAAAAGACAAACGTCCAGCTTTTGCTGCCACAGCAAAGGTGACAGCGGGGAAAAGTAATGCTGGTTCTCACTGCCTCCTGGAACCCTTTCAAATGCCCCAGACAATTTGGCCCTCTCTGCTTTCCTGCGGACTCCATCCTCAAAAGCACCTGTTTTCGCTTTCGGCAACGTCAGGAGCAAAAAAGACAAACGTCCAGGTTTTGCTGCCACAGCAAAGGTGCCAGCGGGGAAAAGTGATGCTGGTCCTCATTGCCTCCTGGAACCTCTTCAAATGCCCCAGACAATTTGGCCCTCTCTGCTTTCCTGCGGACTCCATCCTCAAAAGCACCATTTTTCGCTTTCGGCATCCTCCGGAGCAAAAAAGACAAACGTCCAGCTTGTGCTGCCACAGCAAAGGTGCCAGCTGGGAAAAGTGATGCTGGTTCTCACTGCCTCCTGGAACCTCTTCAAATGCCACAGACAATTTGGCCCTCTCTGCTTTCCTGCGGACTCCATCCTCAAAAGGACCTTTTTTCGCTTTCGGCCACCTCCGGAGCAAAAAAGACAAACGTCCAGCTTTTGCTGCCACAGCAAAGGTGACAGCGGGGAAAAGTAATGCTGGTTCTCACTGCCTCCTGGAACCCTTTCAAATGCCCCAGACAATTTGGCCCTCTCTGCTTTCCTGCGGACTCCATCCTCAAAAGCACCTTTTTTCGCTTTCGGCCACCTCCGGAGCAAAAAAGACAAACGTCCAGGTTTTGCTGCCACAGCAAAGGTGCCAGCGGGGAAAAGTGATGCTGGTCCTCATTGCCTCCTGGAACCTCTTCAAATGCCCCAGACAATTTGGCCCTCTCTGCTTTCCTGCGGACTCCATCCTCAAAAGCACCATTTTTCGCTTTCGGCATCCTCCGGAGCAAAAAAGACAAACGTCCAGCTTGTGCTGCCACAGCAAAGGTGCCAGCTGGGAAAAGTGATGCTGGTTCTCACTGCCTCCTGGAACCTCTTCAAATGCCACAGACAATTTGGCCCTCTCTGCTTTCCTGCGGACTCCATCCTCAAAAGGACCTTTTTTCGCTTTCGGCCACCTCCGGAGCAAAAAAGACAAACGTCCAGCTTTTGCTGCCACAGCAAAGGTGACAGCGGGGAAAAGTAATGCTGGTTCTCACTGCCTCCTGGAACCCTTTCAAATGCCCCAGACAATTTGGCCCTCTCTGCTTTCCTGCGGACTCCATCCTCAAAAGCACCTGTTTTCGCTTTCGGCAACGTCAGGAGCAAAAAAGACAAACGTCCAGGTTTTGCTGCCACAGCAAAGGTGCCAGCGGGGAAAAGTGATGCTGGTCCTCATTGCCTCCTGGAACCTCTTCAAATGCCCCAGACAATTTGGCCCTCTCTGCTTTCCTGCGGACTCCATCCTCAAAAGCACCTGTTTTCGCTTTCGGCACCCTCCGGAGCAAAAAAGACAAACGTCCAGCTTGTGCTGCCACAGCAAAGGTGCCAGCGGGGAAAAGTGATGCTGGTTCTCACTGCCTCCTGGAACCCTTTCAAATGCCACAGACAATTTGGCCCTCTCTGCTTTCCTGCGGACTCCATCCTCAAAAGCACCTTTTTTCGCTTTCGGCAACCTCCGGAGCAAAAAAGACAAACGTCCACCTTTTGCTGCCACAGTAAAGGTGCCAGCGGGGAAAAGTAATGCTGGTTCTCACTGCCTCCTGGAACCCTTTCAAATGCCACAGACAATTTGGCCCTCTCTGCTTTCCTGCGGACTCCATCCTCAAAAGCACCTGTTTTCGCTTTCGGCAACCTCAGGAGCAAAAAAGACAAACGTCCAGCTTTTGCTGCCACAGCAAAGGTGCCAGCGGGGAAAAGTGATGCTGGTCCTCATTGCCTCCTGGAACCTCTTCAAATGCCCCAGACAATTTGGCCCTCTCTGCTTTCCTGCGGACTCCATCCTCAAAAGCACCTGTTTTCTCTTTCGGCAGCCTCCGGAGCAAAAAAGACAAACGTCCAGCTTGTGCTGCCACAGCAAAGGTGCCAGCTGGGAAAAGTAAAGCTGGTTCTCACTGCCTCCTGGAACCCTTTCAAATGCCACAGACAATTTGGCCCTCTCTGCTTTCCTGCAGACTCCATCCTCAAAAGCACCTGTTTTCACTTTCGGCGCCCTCCAGTGGTAAAAAGACAAACGTCCAGCTTGTGCTGCCACAGCAAAGGTGCCAGCTGGGAAAAGTAATGCTGGTTCTCACTGCCTCCTGGAACCTCTTCAAATGCCACAGACAATTTGGCCCTCTCTGCTTTCCTGCGGACTCCATCCTCAAAAGGACCTTTTTTCGCTTTCGGCCACCTCCGGAGCAAAAAAGACAAACGTCCAGCTTTTGCTGCCACAGCAAAGGTGACAGCGGGGAAAAGTAATGCTGGTTCTCACTGCCTCCTGGAACCCTTTCAAATGCCCCAGACAATTTGGCCCTCTCTGCTTTCCTGCGGACTCCATCCTCAAAAGCACCTTTTTTCGCTTTCGGCCACCTCCGGAGCAAAAAAGACAAACGTCCAGGTTTTGCTGCCACAGCAAAGGTGCCAGCGGGGAAAAGTGATGCTGGTCCTCATTGCCTCCTGGAACCTCTTCAAATGCCCCAGACAATTTGGCCCTCTCTGCTTTCCTGCGGACTCCATCCTCAAAAGCACCATTTTTCGCTTTCGGCATCCTCCGGAGCAAAAAAGACAAACGTCCAGCTTGTGCTGCCACAGCAAAGGTGCCAGCTGGGAAAAGTGATGCTGGTTCTCACTGCCTCCTGGAACCTCTTCAAATGCCACAGACAATTTGGCCCTCTCTGCTTTCCTGCGGACTCCATCCTCAAAAGGACCTTTTTTCGCTTTCGGCGCCCTCCGGAGCAAAAAAGACAAACGTCCAGCTTTTGCTGCCACAGCAAAGGTGACAGCGGGGAAAAGTAATGCTGGTTCTCACTGCCTCCTGGAACCCTTTCAAATGCCCCAGACAATTTGGCCCTCTCTGCTTTCCTGCGGACTCCATCCTCAAAAGCACCTGTTTTCGCTTTCGGCAACGTCAGGAGCAAAAAAGACAAACGTCCAGGTTTTGCTGCCACAGCAAAGGTGCCAGCGGGGAAAAGTGATGCTGGTCCTCATTGCCTCCTGGAACCTCTTCAAATGCCCCAGACAATTTGGCCCTCTCTGCTTTCCTGCGGACTCCATCCTCAAAAGCACCTTTTTTCGCTTTCGGCACCCTCCGGAGCAAAAAAGACAAACGTCCAGCTTGTGCTGCCACAGCAAAGGTGCCAGCGGGGAAAAGTGATGCTGGTTCTCACTGCCTCCTGGAACCCTTTCAAATGCCACAGACAATTTGGCCCTCTCTGCTTTCCTGCGGACTCCATCCTCAAAAGCACCTTTTTTCGCTTTCGGCAACCTCCGGAGCAAAAAAGACAAACGTCCACCTTTTGCTGCCACAGTAAAGGTGCCAGCGGGGAAAAGTAATGCTGGTTCTCACTGCCTCCTGGAACCCTTTCAAATGCCACAGACAATTTGGCCCTCTCTGCTTTCCTGCGGACTCCATCCTCAAAAGCACCTGTTTTCGCTTTCGGCAACCTCAGGAGCAAAAAAGACAAACGTCCAGCTTTTGCTGCCACAGCAAAGGTGCCAGCGGGGAAAAGTGATGCTGGTCCTCATTGCCTCCTGGAACCTCTTCAAATGCCCCAGACAATTTGGCCCTCTCTGCTTTCCTGCGGACTCCATCCTCAAAAGCACCTGTTTTCTCTTTCGGCAGCCTCCGGAGCAAAAAAGACAAACGTCCAGCTTGTGCTGCCACAGCAAAGGTGCCAGCTGGGAAAAGTAAAGCTGGTTCTCACTGCCTCCTGGAACCCTTTCAAATGCCACAGACAATTTGGCCCTCTCTGCTTTCCTGCAGACTCCATCCTCAAAAGCACCTGTTTTCACTTTCGGCGCCCTCCAGTGGTAAAAAGACAAACGTCCAGCTTTTGCTGCCACAGCAAAGGTGCCAGCGGGGAAAAGTAATGCTGGTTCTCACTGCCTCCTGGAACCTCTTCAAATGCCCCAGACAATTTGGCCCTCTCTGCTTTCCTGCGGACTCCATCCTCCAAAGCACCTGTTTTCGCTTTCGGCAGCCTCCGGAGCAAAAAAGACAAACGTCCAGCTTTTGCTGCCACAGCAAAGGTGCCAGCGGGGAAAAGTAATGCTGGTTCTCACTGCCTCCTGGAACCCTTTCAAATGCCACAGACAATTTGGCCCTCTCTGCTTTCCTGCGGACTCCATCCTCAAAAGCACCTGTTTTCGCTTTCGGCAACCTCCGGAGCAAAAAAGACAAACGTCCAGCTTTTGCTGCCACAGCAAAGGTGCCAGCGGGAAAAGTAATGCTGGTTCTCACTGCCTCCTGGAACCCTTTCAAATGCCCCAGACAATGTGGCCCTCTCTGCTTTCCTGCGGACTCCATCCTCAAAAGCACCTGTTTTAGCTTTCGGCAGCCTCCGGAGCAAAAAAGACAAACGTCCAGCTTGTGCTGCCACAGCAAAGGTGCCAGCGGGGAAAAGTAATGCTGGTTCTCACTGCCTCCTGGAACCCTTTCAAATGCCACAGACAATTTGGCCCTCTCTGCTTTCCTGCGGACTCCATCCTCAAAAGGACCATTTTTCGCTTTCGGCATCCTCCGGAGCAAAAAAGACAAACGTCCAGCTTTTGCTGCCACAGCAAAGGTGCCAGCGGGGAAAAGTAATGCTGGTTCTCACTGCCTCCTGGAACCCTTTCAAATGCCCCAGACAATTTGGCCCTCTCTGCTTTCCTGCGGACTCCATCCTCAAAAGCACCTGTTTTCGCTTTCGGCAACCTCCGGAGCAAAAAAGACAAACGTCCAGCTTTTGCTGCCACAGCAAAGGTGCCAGCGGGAAAAGTAATGCTGGTTCTCACTGCCTCCTGGAACCCTTTCAAATGCCACAGACAATTTGGCCCTCTCTGCTTTCCTGCGGACTCCATCCTCAAAAGCACCTGTTTTAGCTTTCGGCAACCTCCGGAGCAAAAAAGACAAACGTCCAGCTTTTGCTGCCACAGCAAAGGTGCCAGCGGGGAAAAGTAATGCTGGTTCTCACTGCCTCCTGGAACCCTTTCAAATGCCACAGACAATTTGGCCCTCTCTGCTTTCCTGCGGACTCCATCCTCAAAAGCACCTGTTTTCGCTTTCGGCAGCCTCCGGAGCAAAAAAGACAAACGTCCAGCTTTTGCTGCCACAGCAAAGGTGCCAGCGGGGAAAAGTAATGCTGGTTCTCACTGCCTCCTGGAACCCTTTCAAATGCCCCAGACAATTTGGCCCTCTCTGCTTTCCTGCGGACTCTATCCTCAAAAGCGCCTTTTTTCACTTTCGGCGCCCTCCGGTGGTAAAAAGACAAACGTCCAGCTTTTGCTGCCACAGCAAAGGTGCCAGCGGGGAAAAGTAATGCTGGTTCTCACTGCCTCCTGGAACCCCTTCAAATGCCCCAGACAATTTGGCCCTCTCTGCTTTCCTGCGGACTCCATCCTCAAAAGCACCTGTTTTCGCTTTCGGCAGCCTCCGGAGCAAAAAAGACAAACGTCCAGCTTTTGCTGCCACAGCAAAGGTGCCAGCGGGGAAAAGTAATGCTGGTTCTCACTGCCTCCTGGAACCCTTTACAATTCCACAGACAATTTGGCCCTCTCTGCTTTCCTGCGGACTCCATCCTCAAAAGCACCTGTTTTCGCTTTCGGCAACCTCCGGAGCAAAAAAGACAAACGTCCAGCTTTTGCTGCCACAGCAAACGTGCCAGCGGGGAAAAGTAATGCTGGTTCTCACTGCCTCCTGGAACCTCTTCAAATGCCCCAGACAATTTGGCCCTCTCTGCTTTCCTGCGGACTCCATCCTCAAAAGCACCTGTTTTCTCTTTCGGCAGCCTCCGGAGCAAAAAAGACAAACGTCCAGCTTTTGCTGCCACAGCAAAGGTGCCAGCGGGGAAAAGTAATGCTGGTTCTCACTACCTCCTTGAACCCTTTCAAATGCCACAGACAATTTGGCCCTCTCTGCTTTCCTGCGGACTCCATCCTCAAAAGCACCTGTTTTCGCTTTCGGCAGCCTCCGGAGCAAAAAAGACAAACGTCCAGCTTTTGCTGCCACAGCAAAGGTGCCAGCGGGGAAAAGTAATGCTGGTTCTCACTGCCTCCTGGAACCCTTTCAAATGCCACAGACAATTTGGCCCTCTCTGATTTCCTGCGGACTCCATCCTCAAAAGCACCTGTTTTCGCTTTCGGCAGCCTCCGGAGCAAAAAAGACAAACGTCCAGCTTTTGCTGCCACAGCAAACGTGCCAGCGGGGAAAAGTTGTGCTGGTTCTCACTGCCTCCTGGAACCCTTTCAAATGCCCCTGACAATTTGGCCCTCTCTGCTTTCCTGCGGACTCTATCCTCAAAAGCGCCTTTTTTCACTTTCGGCGCCCTCCGGTGGTAAAAAGACAAACGTCCAGCTTTTGCTGCCACAGCAAAGGTGCCAGCGGGGAAAAGTAATGCTGGTTCTCACTGCCTCCTGGAACCCTTTCAAATGCCACAGACAATTTGGCCCTCTCTGATTTCCTGCGGACTCCATCCTCAAAAGCACCTGTTTTCGCTTTCGGCCACCTCCGGAGCAAAAAAGACAAACGTCCAGCTTTTGCTGCCACAGCAAAGGTACCAGCGGGGAAAAGTAATGCTGGTTCTCACTGCCTCCTGGAACCTCTTCAAATGCCCCAGACAATTTGGCCCTCTCTGCTTTCCTGCGGACTCCATCCTCAAAAGCACCTGTTTTCGCTTTCGGCAGCCTCCGGAGCAAAAAAGACAAACGTCCAGCTTTTGCTGCCACAGCAAACGTGCCAGCGGGGAAAAGTAAGGCTGGTTCTCACTGCCTCCTGGAACCCTTTCAAATGCCACAGACAATTTGGCCCTCTCTGCTTTCTTGCGGACTCTATCCTCAAAAGCGCCTTTTTTCACTTTCGGCGCCGTCCGGTGGTAAAAAGACAAACGTCCAGCTTTTGCTGCCGCAGCAAAGGTGCCAGCGGGGAAAAGTAATGCTGGTTCTCACTGCCTCCTGGAACTCTTTCAAATGCCACAGACAATTTGGCCCTCTCTGCTTTCCTGCGGACTCCATCTTCAAAAGAACCTGTTTTCGCTTTCGACGCCCTCCGGAGCAAAAAAGACAAACGTCCAGCTTTTGCTGCCACAGCAAAGGTGCCAGCAAGGAAATATGATGCTGGTCCTCACTGCCTCCTGGAACCTCTTTAAATGCCACAGACAATTTGGCCCTCTCTGCTTTCTTGCGGACTCCATCCTCAAAAGCACCTGTTTTCGCTTTCGGCAGCCTCCGGAGCAAAAAAGACAAACGTCCAGCTTTTGCTGCCACAGCAAAGGTGCCAGCGGGGAAAAGTAATGCTGGTTCTCACTGCCTCCTGGAACCCTTTCAAATGCCACAGACAATTTGGCCCTCTCTGCTTTCCTGCGGACTCCATCCTCAAAAGCACCTTTTTTCGCTTTCGGCAGCCTCCGGAGCAAAAAAGACAAACGTCCAGCTTTTGCTGCCACAGCAAAGGTGCCAGCGGGGAAAAGTAATGCTGGTTCTCACTGCCTCCTGGAACCCTTTCAAATGCCCCAGACAATTTGGCCCTCTCTGCTTTCCTGCGGACTCCATCCTCAAAAGACCTGTTTTCGCTTTCGGCAACCTCCGGAGCAAAAAAGAGAAACGTCCAGCTTTTGCTGCCACAGCAAACGTGCCAGCGGGGAAAAGTAATGCTGGTTCTCACTGCCTCCTGGAACTCCTTCAAATGCCCCAGACAATTTGGCTCTCTCTGCTTTCCTGCGGACTCCATCCTCAAAAGCACCTGTTTTCGCTTTCGGCAGCCTCCGGAGCAAAAAAGACAAACGTCCAGCTTTTGCTGCCACAACAAAGGTGCCAGCGGGGAAAAGTAATGCTGGTTCTCACTGCCTCCTGGAACCCTTTCAAATGCCCCAGACAATTTGGCCCTCTCTGCTTTCCTGCGGACTCCATCCTCAAAAGACCTGTTTTCGCTTTCGGCAACCTCCGGAGCAAAAAAGAGAAACGTCCAGCTTTTGCTGCCACAGCAAACGTGCCAGCGGGGAAAAGTAATGCTGGTTCTCACTGCCTCCTGGAACTCCTTCAAATGCCCCAGACAATTTGGCTCTCTCTGCTTTCCTGCGGACTCCATCCTCAAAAGCACCTGTTTTCGCTTTCGGCAGCCTCCGGAGCAAAAAAGACAAACGTCCAGCTTTTGCTGCCACAACAAAGGTGCCAGCGGGGAAAAGTAATGCTGGTTCTCACTGCCTCCTGGAACCCTTTCAAATGCCCCAGACAATTTGGCCCTCTCTGCTTTCCTGCGGACTCCATCCTCAAAAGCACCTGTTTTCTCTTTCGGCAGCCTCCGGAGCAAAAAAGACAAACGTCCAGCTTTTGCTGCCACAGCAAAGGTGCCAGCGGGGAAAAGTAATGCTGGTTGTCACTGCCTCCTGGAACCCTTTCAAATGCCACAGACAATTTGGCCCTCTCTGCTTTCCTGCGGACTCCATCCTCAAAAGCACCTGTTTTCGCTTTCGGCAACCTCCGGAGCAAAAAAGACAAACGTCCAGCTTTTGCTGCCACAGCAAAGGTGCCAGCGGGAAAAGTAATGCTGGTCGTCATTTCCTCCTGGAACCTCTTCGAATGCCCCACACAATTTGGCCCTCTCTGCTTTACTGCGGACTCCATCCTCAAAAGCACCTTTTTCCGCTTTCGGCAGCCTCCGGAGCAAAAAAGACAAACGTCCAGCTTGTGCTGCCACAGCAAAGGTGCCAGCGGGGAAAAGTGATGCTGGTTCTCACTGCCTCCTGGAACCCTTTCAAATGCCACAGACAATTTGGCCCTCTCTGCTTTTCTGCGGACTCCATCCTCAAAAGCACCTTTTTTCGCTTTCGGCAACCTCCGGAGCAAAAAAGACAAACGTCCAGCTTTTGCTGCCACAGCAAAGGTGCCAGCGGGGAAAAGTAATGCTGGTTGTCACTGCCTCCTGGAACCCTTTCAAATGCCACAGACAATTTGGCCCTCTCTGCTTTCCTGCGGACTCCATCCTCAAAAGCACCTGTTTTCGCTTTCGGCAACCTCCGGAGCAAAAAAGACAAACGTCCAGCTTTTGCTGCCACAGCAAAGGTGCCAGCGGGAAAAGTAATGCTGGTCGTCATTTCCTCCTGGAACCTCTTCAAATGCCCCACACAATTTGGCCCTCTCTGCTTTACTGCGGACTCCATCCTCAAAAGCACCTTTTTCCGCTTTCGGCAGCCTCCGGAGCAAAAAAGACAAACGTCCAGCTTGTGCTGCCACAGCAAAGGTGCCAGCGGGGAAAAGTGATGCTGGTTCTCACTGCCTCCTGGAACCCTTTCAAATGCCACAGACAATTTGGCCCTCTCTGCTTTTCTGCGGACTCCATCCTCAAAAGCACCTTTTTTCGCTTTCGGCAACCTCCGGAGCAAAAAAGACAAACGTCCAGCTTTTGCTGCCACAGCAAAGGTGCCAGCGGGGAAAAGTAATGCTGGTTCTCACTGCCTCCTGGAACCCTTTCAAATGCCCCAGACAATTTGACCCTCTCTGCTTTCCTGCAGACTCCATCCTCAAAAGCACCTTTTTTCGCTTTCGGCAACCTCAGGAGCAAAAAAGACAAACGTCCAGCTTTTGCTGCCACAGCAAAGGTGCCAGCGGGGAAAAGTAATGCTGGTTCTCTCTGCCTCCTGGAACTCTTTCAAATGCCACAGACAATTTGGCCCTCTCTGCTTTCCTGCGGACTCCATCTTCAAAAGAACCTGTTTTCGCTTTCGACGCCCTCCGGAGCAAAAAAGACAAACGTCCAGCTTTTGCTGCCACAGCAAAGGTGCCAGCAAGGAAATATGATGCTGGTCCTCACTGCCTCCTGGAACCTCTTTAAATGCCACAGACAATTTGGCCCTCTCTGCTTTCCTGCGGACTCCATCCTCAAAAGACCTGTTTTCGCTTTCGGTAGCCGCCGCAGCAAAAAAGACAAACGTCCAGCTTTTGCTCCCACAGCAAAGGTGCCAGTGGGGAAAAGTAATGCTGGTTCTCACTGCCTCCTGGAACCCTTTCAAATGCCACAGACAATTTGGCCCTCTCTGCTTTCCTGCGGACTCCATCCTCAAAAGCACCTGTTTTCGCTTTCGGCAGCCTCCGGAGCAAAAAAGACAAACGTCCAGCTTTTGCTGCCACAGCAAAGGTGCCAGCGGGGAAAAGTAATGCTGGTTCTCACTGCCTCCTGGAACCCTTTCAAATGCCCCAGACAATTTGGCCCTCTCTGCTTTCCTGCGGACTCCATCCTCAAAAGCACCTGTTTTCGCTTTCGGCAGCCTCCGGAGCAAAAAAGACAAACGTCCAGCTTTGGCTGCCACAGCAAAGGTGCCAGCGGGGAAAAGTAATGCTGGTTCTCACTGCCTCCTGGAACCCTTTCAAATGCCACAGACAATTTGGCCCTCTCTGCTTTCCTGCGGACTCCATCCTCAAAAGCACCTGTTTTCGCTTTCGGCAGCCTCCGGAGCAAAAAAGACAAACGTCCAGCTTTTGCTGCCACAGCAAAGGTGCCAGCGGGGAAAAGTAATGCTGGTTCTCACTGCCTCCTGGAACCCTTTCAAATGCCACAGACAATTTGGCCCTCTCTGCTTTCCTGCGGACTCCATCCTCAAAAGCACTTGTTTTCGCTTTCGGCAGCCTCCGGAGCAAAAAAGACAAACGTCCAGCTTTTGCTGCCACAGCAAACGTGCCAGCGGGGAAAAGTAAGGCTGGTTCTCACTGCCTCCTGGAACCTCTTCAAATGCCCCAGACAATTTGGCCCTCTCTGCTTTCCTGCGGACTCCATCCTCAAAAGCACCTGTTTTCTCTTTCGGCAGCCTCCGGAGCAAAAAAGACAAACGTCCAGCTTTTGCTGCCACAGCAAAGGTGCCAGCGGGGAAAAGTAATGCTGGTTCTCACTGCCTCCTGGAACCCTTTCAAATGCCACAGACAATTTGGCCCTCTCTGCTTTCCTGCGGACTCCATCCTCAAAAGCACCTGTTTTCGCTTTCGGCAACCTCCGGAGCAAAAAAGACAAACGTCCAGCTTTTGCTGCCACAGCAAAGGTGCCAGCGGGAAAAGTAATGCTGGTTCTCACTGCCTCCTGGAACCCTTTCAAATGCCACAGACAATGTGGCCCTCTCTGCTTTCCTGCGGACTCCATCCTCAAAAGCACCTGTTTTAGCTTTCGGCAGCCTCCGGAGCAAAAAAGACAAACGTCCAGCTTTTGCTGCCACAGCAAAGGTGCCAGCGGGGAAAAGTAATGCTGGTTCTCACTGCCTCCTGGAACCCTTTCAAATGCCACAGACAATTTGGCCCTCTCTGCTTTCCTGCGGACTCCATCCTCAAAAGCACCTGTTTTCGCTTTCGGCAGCCTCCGGAGCAAAAAAGACAAACGTCCAGCTTTTGCTCCCACAGCAAAGGTGCCAGCGGGGAAAAGTAATGCTGGTTCTCACTGCCTCCTGGAACCCTTTCAAATGCCCCAGACAATTTGGCCCTCTCTGCTTTCCTGCGGACTCTATCCTCAAAAGCGCCTTTTTTCACTTTCGGCGCCCTCCGGTGGTAAAAAGACAAACGTCCAGCTTTTGCTGCCACAGCAAAGGTGCCAGCGGGGAAAAGTAATGCTGGTTCTCACTGCCTCCTGGAACTCTTTCAAATGCCCCAGACAATTTGGCCCTCTCTGCTTTCCTGCGGACTCCATCCTCAAAAGCACCTGTTTTCGCTTTCGGCAGCCTCCGGAGCAAAAAAGACAAACGTCCAGCTTTTGCTGCCACAGCAAAGGTGCCAGCGGGGAAAAGTAATGCTGGTTCTCACTGCCTCCTGGAACCCTTTCAAATGCCCCAGACAATTTGGCCCTCTCTGCTTTCCTGCGGACTCTATCCTCAAAAGCGCCTTTTTTCACTTTCGGCGCCCTCCGGTGGTAAAAAGACAAACGTCCAGCTTTTGCTGCCACAGCAAAGGTGCCAGCGGGGAAAAGTAATGCTGGTTCTCACTGCCTCCTGGAACCCCTTCAAATGCCCCAGACAATTTGGCCCTCTCTGCTTTCCTGCGGACTCCATCCTCAAAAGCACCTGTTTTCGCTTTCGGCAGCCTCCGGAGCAAAAAAGACAAACGTCCAGCTTTTGCTGCCACAGCAAAGGTGCCAGCGGGGAAAAGTAATGCTGGTTCTCACTGCCTCCTGGAACCCTTTACAATTCCACAGACAATTTGGCCCTCTCTGCTTTCCTGCGGACTCCATCCTCAAAAGCACCTTTTTTCGCTTTCGGCAACCTCCGGAGCAAAAAAGACAAACGTCCAGCTTTTGCTGCCACAGCAAAGGTGCCAGCGGGGAAAAGTAATGCTGGTTCTCACTACCTCCTTGAACCCTTTCAAATGCCACAGACAATTTGGCCCTCTCTGCTTTCCTGCGGACTCCATCCTCAAAAGCACCTGTTTTCGCTTTCGGCAGCCTCCGGAGCAAAAAAGACAAACGTCCAGCTTTTGCTGCCACAGCAAAGGTGCCAGCGGGGAAAAGTAATGCTGGTTCTCACTGCCTCCTGGAACCCTTTCAAATGCCACAGACAATTTGGCCCTCTCTGATTTCCTGCGGACTCCATCCTCAAAAGCACCTGTTTTCGCTTTCGGCAGCCTCCGGAGCAAAAAAGACAAACGTCCAGCTTTTGCTGCCACAGCAAAGGTGCCAGCGGTGAAAAGTTGTGCTGGTTCTCACTGCCTCCTGGAACCCTTTCAAATGCCCCTGACAATTTGGCCCTCTCTGCTTTACTGCGGACTCTATCCTCAAAAGCGCCTTTTTTCACTTTCGGCGCCCTCCGGTGGTAAAAAGACAAACGTCCAGCTTTTGCTGCCACAGCAAAGGTGCCAGCGGGGAAAAGTAATGCTGGTTCTCACTGCCTCCTGGAACCCTTTCAAATGCCACAGACAATTTGGCCCTCTCTGATTTCCTGCGGACTCCATCCTCAAAAGCACCTGTTTTCGCTTTCGGCAGCCTCCGGAGCAAAAAAGACAAACGTCCAGCTTTTGCTGCCACAGCAAAGGTACCAGCGGGGAAAAGTAATGCTGGTTCTCACTGCCTCCTGGAACCTCTTCAAATGCCCCAGACAATTTGGCCCTCTCTGCTTTCCTGCGGACTCCATCCTCAAAAGCACCTGTTTTCGCTTTCGGCAGCCTCCGGAGCAAAAAAGACAAACGTCCAGCTTTTGCTGCCACAGCAAACGTGCCAGCGGGGAAAAGTAAGGCTGGTTCTCACTGCCTCCTGGAACCCTTTCAAATGCCACAGACAATTTGGCCCTCTCTGCTTTCTTGCGGACTCTATCCTCAAAAGCGCCTTTTTTCACTTTCGGCGCCGTCCGGTGGTAAAAAGACAAACGTCCAGCTTTTGCTGCCGCAGCAAAGGTGCCAGCGGGGAAAAGTAATGCTGGTTCTCACTGCCTCCTGGAACTCTTTCAAATGCCACAGACAATTTGGCCCTCTCTGCTTTCCTGCGGACTCCATCTTCAAAAGAACCTGTTTTCGCTTTCGACGCCCTCCGGAGCAAAAAAGACAAACGTCCAGCTTTTGCTGCCACAGCAAAGGTGCCAGCAAGGAAATATGATGCTGGTCCTCACTGCCTCCTGGAACCTCTTTAAATGCCACAGACAATTTGGCCCTCTCTGCTTTCTTGCGGACTCCATCCTCAAAAGCACCTGTTTTCGCTTTCGGCAGCCTCCGGAGCAAAAAAGACAAACGTCCAGCTTTTGCTGCCACAACAAAGGTGCCAGCGGGGAAAAGTAATGCTGGTTCTCACTGCCTCCTGGAACCCTTTCAAATGCCCCAGACAATTTGGCCCTCTCTGCTTTCCTGCGGACTCCATCCTCAAAAGACCTGTTTTCGCTTTCGGCAACCTCCGGAGCAAAAAAGAGAAACGTCCAGCTTTTGCTGCCACAGCAAACGTGCCAGCGGGGAAAAGTAATGCTGGTTCTCACTGCCTCCTGGAACTCCTTCAAATGCCCCAGACAATTTGGCTCTCTCTGCTTTCCTGCGGACTCCATCCTCAAAAGCACCTGTTTTCGCTTTCGGCAGCCTCCGGAGCAAAAAAGACAAACGTCCAGCTTTTGCTGCCACAACAAAGGTGCCAGCGGGGAAAAGTAATGCTGGTTCTCACTGCCTCCTGGAACCCTTTCAAATGCCCCAGACAATTTGGCCCTCTCTGCTTTCCTGCGGACTCCATCCTCAAAAGACCTGTTTTCGCTTTCGGCAACCTCCGGAGCAAAAAAGAGAAACGTCCAGCTTTTGCTGCCACAGCAAACGTGCCAGCGGGGAAAAGTAATGCTGGTTCTCACTGCCTCCTGGAACTCCTTCAAATGCCCCAGACAATTTGGCTCTCTCTGCTTTCCTGCGGACTCCATCCTCAAAAGCACCTGTTTTCGCTTTCGGCAGCCTCCGGAGCAAAAAAGACAAACGTCCAGCTTTTGCTGCCACAACAAAGGTGCCAGCGGGGAAAAGTAATGCTGGTTCTCACTGCCTCCTGGAACCCTTTCAAATGCCCCAGACAATTTGGCCCTCTCTGCTTTCCTGCGGACTCCATCCTCAAAAGCACCTGTTTTCTCTTTTGGCAGCCTCCGGAGCAAAAAAGACAAACGTCCAGCTTTTGCTGCCACAGCAAAGGTGCCAGCGGGGAAAAGTAATGCTGGTTGTCACTGCCTCCTGGAACCCTTTCAAATGCCACAGACAATTTGGCCCTCTCTGCTTTCCTGCGGACTCCATCCTCAAAAGCACCTGTTTTCGCTTTCGGCAACCTCCGGAGCAAAAAAGACAAACGTCCAGCTTTTGCTGCCACAGCAAAGGTGCCAGCGGGAAAAGTAATGCTGGTCGTCATTTCCTCCTGGAACCTCTTCAAATGCCCCACACAATTTGGCCCTCTCTGCTTTACTGCGGACTCCATCCTCAAAAGCACCTTTTTCCGCTTTCGGCAGCCTCCGGAGCAAAAAAGACAAACGTCCAGCTTGTGCTGCCACAGCAAAGGTGCCAGCGGGGAAAAGTGATGCTGGTTCTCACTGCCTCCTGGAACCCTTTCAAATGCCACAGACAATTTGGCCCTCTCTGCTTTTCTGCGGACTCCATCCTCAAAAGCACCTTTTTTCGCTTTCGGCAACCTCCGGAGCAAAAAAGACAAACGTCCAGCTTTTGCTGCCACAGCAAAGGTGCCAGCGGGGAAAAGTAATGCTGGTTCTCACTGCCTCCTGGAACCCTTTCAAATGCCCCAGACAATTTGACCCTCTCTGCTTTCCTGCAGACTCCATCCTCAAAAGCACCTTTTTTCGCTTTCGGTAGCCGCCGCAGCAAAAAAGACAAACGTCCAGCTTTTGCTCCCACAGCAAAGGTGCCAGCGGGGAAAAGTAATGCTGGTTCTCTCTGCCTCCTGGAACTCTTTCAAATGCCACAGACAATTTGGCCCTCTCTGCTTTCCTGCGGACTCCATCTTCAAAAGAACCTGTTTTCGCTTTCGACGCCCTCCGGAGCAAAAACGACAAACGTCCAGCTTTTGCTGCCACAGCAAACGTGCCAGCGGGGAAAAGTAAGGCTGGTTCTCACTGCCTCCTGGAACCTCTTCAAATGCCCCAGACAATTTGGCCCTCTCTGCTTTCCTGCGGACTCCATCCTCAAAAGCACCTGTTTTCTCTTTCGGCAGCCTCCGGAGCAAAAAAGACAAACGTCCAGCTTTTGCTGCCACAGCAAAGGTGCCAGCGGGGAAAAGTAATGCTGGTTCTCACTGCCTCCTGGAACCCTTTCAAATGCCACAGACAATTTGGCCCTCTCTGCTTTCCTGCGGACTCCATCCTCAAAAGCACCTGTTTTCGCTTTCGGCAACCTCCGGAGCAAAAAAGACAAACGTCCAGCTTTTGCTGCCACAGCAAAGGTGCCAGCGGGAAAAGTAATGCTGGTTCTCACTGCCTCCTGGAACCCTTTCAAATGCCACAGACAATGTGGCCCTCTCTGCTTTCCTGCGGACTCCATCCTCAAAAGCACCTGTTTTAGCTTTCGGCAGCCTCCGGAGCAAAAAAGACAAACGTCCAGCTTTTGCTGCCACAGCAAAGGTGCCAGCGGGGAAAAGTAATGCTGGTTCTCACTGCCTCCTGGAACCCTTTCAAATGCCACAGACAATTTGGCCCTCTCTGCTTTCCTGCGGACTCCATCCTCAAAAGCACCTGTTTTCGCTTTCGGCAGCCTCCGGAGCAAAAAAGACAAACGTCCAGCTTTTGCTCCCACAGCAAAGGTGCCAGCGGGGAAAAGTAATGCTGGTTCTCACTGCCTCCTGGAACCCTTTCAAATGCCCCAGACAATTTGGCCCTCTCTGCTTTCCTGCGGACTCTATCCTCAAAAGCGCCTTTTTTCACTTTCGGCGCCCTCCGGTGGTAAAAAGACAAACGTCCAGCTTTTGCTGCCACAGCAAAGGTGCCAGCGGGGAAAAGTAATGCTGGTTCTCACTGCCTCCTGGAACTCTTTCAAATGCCCCAGACAATTTGGCCCTCTCTGCTTTCCTGCGGACTCCATCCTCAAAAGCACCTGTTTTCGCTTTCGGCAACCTCCGGAGCAAAAAAGACAAACGTCCAGCTTTTGCTGCCACAGCAAAGGTGCCAGCGGGGAAAAGTAATGCTGGTTCTCACTGCCTCCTGGAACCATTTACAATTCCACAGACAATTTGGCCCTCTCTGCTTTCCTGCGGACTCCATCCTCAAAAGCACCTGTTTTCGCTTTCGGCAACCTCCGGAGCAAAAAAGACAAACGTCCAGCTTTTGCTGCCACAGCAAACGTGCCAGCGGGGAAAAGTTGTGCTGGTTCTCACTGCCTCCTGGAACCCTTTCAAATGCCCCTGACAATTTGGCCCTCTCTGCTTTCCTGCGGACTCTATCCTCAAAAGCGCCTTTTTTCACTTTCGGCGCCCTCCGGTGGTAAAAAGACAAACGTCCAGCTTTTGCTGCCACAGCAAAGGTGCCAGCGGGGAAAAGTAATGCTGGTTCTCACTGCCTCCTGGAACCCTTTCAAATGCCACAGACAATTTGGCCCTCTCTGCTTTCCTGCGGACTCCATCCTCAAAAGCACCTGTTTTCGCTTTCGGCAGCCTCCGGAGCAAAAAAGACAAACGTCCAGCTTTTGCTGCCACAGCAAAGGTACCAGCGGGGAAAAGTAATGCTGGTTCTCACTGCCTCCTGGAACCTCTTCAAATGCCCCAGACAATTTGGCCCTCTCTGCTTTCCTGCGGACTCCATCCTCAAAAGCACCTGTTTTCGCTTTCGGCAGCCTCCGGAGCAAAAAAGACAAACGTCCAGCTTTTGCTGCCACAGCAAACGTGCCAGCGGGGAAAAGTAAGGCTGGTTCTCACTGCCTCCTGGAACCCTTTCAAATGCCACAGACAATTTGGCCCTCTCTGCTTTCTTGCGGACTCTATCCTCAAAAGCGCCTTTTTTCACTTTCGGCGCCGTCCGGTGGTAAAAAGACAAACGTCCAGCTTTTGCTGCCGCAGCAAAGGTGCCAGCGGGGAAAAGTAATGCTGGTTCTCACTGCCTCCTGGAACTCTTTCAAATGCCACAGACAATTTGGCCCTCTCTGCTTTCCTGCGGACTCCATCTTCAAAAGAACCTGTTTTCGCTTTCGACGCCCTCCGGAGCAAAAAAGACAAACGTCCAGCTTTTGCTGCCACAGCAAACGTGCCAGCAAGGAAATATGATGCTGGTCCTCACTGCCTCCTGGAACCTCTTTAAATGCCACAGACAATTTGGCCCTCTCTGCTTTCCTGCGGACTCAATCCTCAAAAGCACCTGTTTTCGCTTTCGGCAGCCTCCGGAGCAAAAAAGACAAACGTCCAGCTTTTGCTGCCACAGCAAAGGTGCCAGCGGGGAAAAGTAATGCTGGTTCTCACTGCCTCCTGGAACCCTTTCAAATGCCACAGACAATTTGGCCCTCTCTGCTTTCCTGCGGACTCCATCCTCAAAAGCACCTTTTTTCGCTTTCGGCAGCCTCCGGAGCAAAAAAGACAAACGTCCAGCTTTTGCTGCCACAGCAAAGGTGCCAGCGGGGAAAAGTAATGCTGGTTCTCACTGCCTCCTGGAACACTTTCAAATGCCCCAGACAATTTGGCCCTCTCTGCTTTCCTGCGGACTCCATCCTCAAAAGACCTGTTTTCGCTTTCGGCAACCTCCGGAGCAAAAAAGAGAAACGTCCAGCTTTTGCTGCCACAGCAAACGTGCCAGCGGGGAAAAGTAATGCTGGTTCTCACTGCCTCCTGGAACTCCTTCAAATGCCCCAGACAATTTGGCTCTCTCTGCTTTCCTGCGGACTCCATCCTCAAAAGCACCTGTTTTCGCTTTCGGCAGCCTCCGGAGCAAAAAAGACAAACGTCCAGCTTTTGCTGCCACAACAAAGGTGCCAGCGGGGAAAAGTAATGCTGGTTCTCACTGCCTCCTGGAACCCTTTCAAATGCCCCAGACAATTTGGCCCTCTCTGCTTTCCTGCGGACTCCATCCTCAAAAGCACCTGTTTTCTCTTTCGGCAGCCTCCGGAGCAAAAAAGACAAACGTCCAGCTTTTGCTGCCACAGCAAAGGTGCCAGCGGGGAAAAGTAATGCTGGTTGTCACTGCCTCCTGGAACCCTTTCAAATGCCACAGACAATTTGGCCCTCTCTGCTTTCCTGCGGACTCCATCCTCAAAAGCACCTGTTTTCGCTTTCGGCAACCTCCGGAGCAAAAAAGACAAACGTCCAGCTTTTGCTGCCACAGCAAAGGTGCCAGCGGGAAAAGTAATGCTGGTCGTCATTTCCTCCTGGAACCTCTTCAAATGCCCCACACAATTTGGCCCTCTCTGCTTTACTGCGGACTCCATCCTCAAAAGCACCTTTTTCCGCTTTCGGCAGCCTCCGGAGCAAAAAAGACAAACGTCCAGCTTGTGCTGCCACAGCAAAGGTGCCAGCGGGGAAAAGTGATGCTGGTTCTCACTGCCTCCTGGAACCCTTTCAAATGCCACAGACAATTTGGCCCTCTCTGCTTTTCTGCGGACTCCATCCTCAAAAGCACCTTTTTTCGCTTTCGGCAACCTCCGGAGCAAAAAAGACAAACGTCCAGCTTTTGCTGCCACAGCAAAGGTGCCAGCGGGGAAAAGTAATGCTGGTTCTCACTGCCTCCTGGAACCCTTTCAAATGCCCCAGACAATTTGACCCTCTCTGCTTTCCTGCAGACTCCATCCTCAAAAGCACCTTTTTTCGCTTTCGGCAACCTCAGGAGCAAAAAAGACAAACGTCCAGCTTTTGCTGCCACAGCAAAGGTGCCAGCGGGGAAAAGTAATGCTGGTTCTCTCTGCCTCCTGGAACTCTTTCAAATGCCACAGACAATTTGGCCCTCTCTGCTTTCCTGCGGACTCCATCTTCAAAAGAACCTGTTTTCGCTTTCGACGCCCTCCGGAGCAAAAAAGACAAACGTCCAGCTTTTGCTGCCACAGCAAAGGTGCCAGCAAGGAAATATGATGCTGGTCCTCACTGCCTCCTGGAACCTCTTTAAATGCCACAGACAATTTGGCCCTCTCTGCTTTCCTGCGGACTCCATCCTCAAAAGACCTGTTTTCGCTTTCGGTAGCCGCCGCAGCAAAAAAGACAAACGTCCAGCTTTTGCTCCCACAGCAAAGGTGCCAGTGGGGAAAAGTAATGCTGGTTCTCACTGCCTCCTGGAACCCTTTCAAATGCCACAGACAATTTGGCCCTCTCTGCTTTCCTGCGGACTCCATCCTCAAAAGCACTTGTTTTCGCTTTCGGCAGCCTCCGGAGCAAAAAAGACAAACGTCCAGCTTTTGCTGCCACAGCAAACGTGCCAGCGGGGAAAAGTAATGCTGGTTCTCACTGCCTCCTGGAACCTCTTCAAATGCCCCAGACAATTTGGCCCTCTCTGCTTTCCTGTGGACTCCATCCTCAAAAGCACCTGTTTTCTCTTTCGGCAGCCTCCGGAGCAAAAAAGACAAACGTCCAGCTTTTGCTGCCACAGCAAAGGTGCCAGCGGGGAAAAGTAATGCTGGTTCTCACTGCCTCCTGGAACCCTTTCAAATGCCACAGACAATTTGGCCCTCTCTGCTTTCCTGCGGACTCCATCCTCAAAAGCACCTGTTTTCGCTTTCGGCAACCTCCGGAGCAAAAAAGACAAACGTCCAGCTTTTGCTGCCACAGCAAAGGTGCCAGCGGGAAAAGTAATGCTGGTTCTCACTGCCTCCTGGAACCCTTTCAAATGCCACAGACAATGTGGCCCTCTCTGCTTTCCTGCGGACTCCATCCTCAAAAGCACCTGTTTTAGCTTTCGGCAGCCTCCGGAGCAAAAAAAGACAAACGTCCAGCTTTTGCTGCCACAGCAAAGGTGCCAGCGGGGAAAAGTAATGCTGGTTCTCACTGCCTCCTGGAACCCTTTCAAATGCCACAGACAATTTGGCCCTCTCTGCTTTCCTGCGGACTCCATCCTCAAAAGCACCTGTTTTCGCTTTCGGCAGCCTCCGGAGCAAAAAAGACAAACGTCCAGCTTTTGCTCCCACAGCAAAGGTGCCAGCGGGGAAAAGTAATGCTGGTTCTCACTGCCTCCTGGAACCCTTTCAAATGCCCCAGACAATTTGGCCCTCTCTGCTTTCCTGCGGACTCTATCCTCAAAAGCGCCTTTTTTCACTTTCGGCGCCGTCCGGTGTTAAAAAGACAAACGTCCAGCTTTTGCTGCCACAGCAAAGGTGCCAGCGGGGAAAAGTAATGCTGGTTCTCACTGCCTCCTGGAACTCTTTCAAATGCCCCAGACAATTTGGCCCTCTCTGCTTTCCTGCGGACTCCATCCTCAAAAGCACCTGTTTTCGCTTTCGGCAACCTCCGGAGCAAAAAAGACAAACGTCCAGCTTTTGCTGCCACAGCAAAGGTGCCAGCGGGGAAAAGTAATGCTGGTTCTCACTGCCTCCTGGAACCATTTACAATTCCACAGACAATTTGGCCCTCTCTGCTTTCCTGCGGACTCCATCCTCAAAAGCACCTGTTTTCGCTTTCGGCAGCCTCCGGAGCAAAAAAGACAAACGTCCAGCTTTTGCTGCCACACCAAACGTGCCAGCGGGGAAAAGTAATGCTGGTTCTCACTGCCTCCTGGAACCTCTTCAAATGCCCCAGACAATTTGGCCCTCTCTGCTTTCCTGCGGACTCCATCCTCAAAAGCACCTGTTTTCGCTTTCGGCAGCCTCCGGAGCAAAAAAGACAAACGTCCAGCTTTTGCTGCCACAGCAAAGGTGCCAGCGGGGAAAAGTAATGCTGGTTCTCACTGCCTCCTGGAACCCTTTCAAATGCCACAGACAATTTGGCCCTCTCTGCTTTCCTGCGGACTCCATCCTCAAAAGCACCTGTTTTCGCTTTCGGCAACCTCAGGAGCAAAAAAGACAAACGTCCAGCTTTTGCTGCCACAGCAAAGGTGCCAGCGGGAAAAGTAATGCTGGTTCTCACTGCCTCCTGGAACCCTTTCAAATGCCACAGACAATTTGGCCCTCTCTGCTTTCCTGCGGACTCCATCCTCAAAAGCACCTGTTTTAGCTTTCGGCAGCCTCCGGAGCAAAAAAGACAAACGTCCAGCTTTTGCTGCCACAGCAAAGGTGCCAGCGGGGAAAAGTAATGCTGGTTCTCACTGCCTCCTGGAACCCTTTCAAATGCCACAGACAATTTGGCCCTCTCTGATTTCCTGCGGACTCCATCCTCAAAAGCACCTTTTTTCGCTTTCGGCAGCCTCCGGAGCAAAAAAGACAAACGTCCAGCTTTTGCTGCCACAGCAAAGGTGCCAGCGGGGAAAAGTAATGCTGGTTCTCACTGCCTCCTGGAACCCTTTCAAATGCCACAGACAATTTGGCCCTCTCTGCTTTCCTGCGGACTCCATCCTGAAAAGACCTGTTTTCGCTTTCGGCAACCTCCGGAGCAAAAAAGACAAACGTCCAGCTTTTGCTGCCACAGCAAACGTGCCAGCGGGGAAAAGTAATGCTGGTTCTCACTGCCTCCTGGAACTCTTTCAAATGCCACAGACAATTTGGCCCTCTCTGCTTTCCTGCGGACTCCATCCTCAAAAGCACCTATTTTCGCTTTCGGCAGCCTCCGGAGCAAAAGAGACAAACGTCCAGCTTTTGCTGCCACAGCAAAGGTGCCAGCGGGGAAAAGTAATGCTGGTTCTCACTGCCTCCTGGAACCCTTTCAAATGCCACAGACAATTTGGCCCTCTCTGCTTTCCTGCGGACTCTATCCTCAAAAGCACCTGTTTTCGCTTTCGGCAACCTCCGGAGCAAAAAAGACAAACGTCCAGCTTTTGCTGCCACAGCAAAGGTGCCAGCGGGGAAAAGTAATGCTGGTTCTCACTGCCTCCTGGAACCCTTTCAAATGCCCCAGACAATTTGGCCCTCTCTGCTTTCCTGCGGACTCCATCCTCAAAAGCACCTTTTTCGCTTTCGGCGCCCTCCGGAGCAAAAAAGACAAACGTCCAGCTTTTGCTGCCACAGCAAAGGTGCCAGCGGGGAAAAGTAATGCTGGTTCTCACTGCCTCCTGGAACCCTTTCAAATGCCACAGACAATTTGGCCCTCTCTGATTTCCTGCGGACTCCATCCTCAAAAGCACCTTTTTTCGCTTTCGGCAGCCTCCGGAGCAAAAAAGACAAACGTCCAGCTTTTGCTGCCACAGCAAAGGTGCCAGCGGGGAAAAGTAATGCTGGTTCTCACTGCCTCCTGGAACCCTTTCAAATGCCACAGACAATTTGGCCCTCTCTGCTTTCCTGCGGACTCCATCCTCAAAAGCACCTGTTTTCGCTTTCGGCAGCCTCCGGAGCAAAAAAGACAAACGTCCAGCTTTTGCTGCCACAGCAAACGTGCCAGCAGGGAAAAGTAATGCTGGTTCTCACTGCCTCCTGGAACCCTTTCAAATGCCCCAGACAATTTGGCCCTCTCTGCTTTCCTGCGGACTCCATCCTCAAAAGCACCTTTTTCGCTTTCGGCGCCCTCCGGAGCAAAAAAGACAAACGTCCAGCTTTTGCTGCCACAGCAAAGGTACCAGCGGGGAAAAGTAATGCTGGTTCTCACTGCCTCCTGGAACCTCTTCAAATGCCCCAGACAATTTGGCCCTCTCTGCCTTCCTGCGGACTCCATCCTCAAAACCACTTGTTTTCGCTTTCGGAAGCCTCTGGAGAAAAAAACGACAAACGTCCAGCTTTTGCTGCCACAGCGAAGGTGCCAGCGGGGAACACTAATGCTGGTTCTCACTGCCTCCTGGAACCCTTTACAATTCCACAGACAATTTGGCGATCTCTGCTTTACTGCGGACTCCATCCTCAAAAGCACCTGTTTTCGCTTTCGGCAACCTCCGGAGCAAAAAAGACAAACGTCCAGCTTTTGCTGCCACAGCAAAGGTGCCAACGGGGAAAAGTGATGCTGGTCGTCATTTCCTCCTGGAACCTCTTCAAATGCCCAAGACAATTTGGCCCTCTCTGCTTTACTGCGGACTCCATCCTCAAAAGCACCTTTTTCCGCTTTCGGCAGCCTCCGGAGCAAAAAAGACAAACGTCCAGCTTTTGCTGCCACAGCAAAGGTGCCAGCGGGGAAAAGTGATGCTGGTTCTCACTGCCTCCTGGAACCCTTTCAAATGCCACAGACAATTTGGCCCTCTCTGCTTTTCTGCGGACTCCATCCTCAAAAGCACCTTTTTTCGCTTTCGGCAACCTCCGGAGCAAAAAAGACAAACGTCCAGCTTTTGCTGCCACAGCAAAGGTGCCAGCGGGGAAAAGTAATGCTGGTTCTCACTGCCTCCTGGAACCCTTTCATATGCCCCAGACAATTTGACCCTCTCTGCTTTCCTACAGACTCCATCATCAAAAGCACCTTTTTTCGCTTTCGGCAACCTCAGGAGCAAAAAAGACAAACGTCCAGCTTTTGCTGCCACAGCAAAGGTGCCAGCGGGGAAAAGTAATGCTGGTTCTCACTGCCTCCTGGAACCCTTTCAAATGCCACAGACAATTTGGCCCTCTCTGCTTTCTTGCGGACTCTATCCTCAAAAGCGCCTTTTTTCACTTTCGGCGCCGTCCGGTGTTAAAAAGACAAACGTCCAGCTTTTGCTGCCGCAGCAAAGGTGCCAGCGGGGAAAAGTAATGCTGGTTCTCACTGCCTCCTGGAACTCTTTCAAATGCCACAGACAATTTGGCCCTCTCTGCTTTCCTGCGGACTCCATCTTCAAAAGAACCTGTTTTTGCTTTCGACGCCCTCCGGAGCAAAAAAGACAAACGTCCAGCTTTTGCTGCCACAGCAAAGGTGCCAGCAAGGAAATATGATGCTGGTCCTCACTGCCTCCTGGAACCTCTTTAAATGCCACAGACAATTTGGCCCTCTCTGCTTTCCTGCGGACTCCATCCTCAAAAGCACCTGTTTTAGCTTTCGGCAGCCTCCGGAGCAAAAAAGACAAACGTCCAGCTTTTGCTGCCACAACAAAGGTGCCAGCGGGGAAAAGTAATGCTGGTTCTCACTGCCTCCTGGAAGCCTTTCAAATGCCACAGACAATTTGGCCCTCTCTGCTTTCCTGCGGACTCCATCCTCAAAAGCACCTGTTTTCGCTTTCGGCAGCCTCCGGAGCAAAAAAGACAAACGTCCAGCTTTTCTGCCACAGCAAAGGTGCCAGCGGGGAAAAGTAATGCTGGTTCTCACTGCCTCCTGGAACCTCTTCAAATGCCACAGACAATTTGGCCCTCTCTGCTTTCCTGCGGACTCCATCCTCAAAAGCACCTGTTTTCGCTTTCGGCAACCTCCGGAGCAAAAAAGACAAACGTCCAGCTTTTGCTGCCACAGCAAAGGTGCCAGCGGGGAAAAGTAATGCTGATTCTCACTGCCTCCTGGAACCCTTTCAAATGCATCAGACAATTTGGCCCTCTCTGCTTTCCTGCGGACTCCATCCTCAAAAGCACCTGTTTTCTCTTTCGGCAGCCTCCGGAGCAAAAAAGACAAACGTCCAGCTTTTGCTGCCACAGCAAAGGTGCCAGCGGGGAAAAGTAATGCTGGTTCTCACTGCCTCCTGGAACCCTTTCAAATGCCACAGACAATTTGGCCCTCTCTGCTTTCCTGCGGACTCCATCCTCAAAAGCACCTGTTTTCGCTTTCGGCAACCTCCGGAGCAAAAAAGACAAACGTCCAGCTTTTCTGCCACAGCAAAGGTGCCAGCGGGGAAAAGTAATGCTGGTTCTCACTGCCTCCTGGAACCCTTTCAAATGCCCCAGACAATTTGGCCCTCTCTGCTTTCCTGCGGACTCCATCCTCAAAAGCACCTGTTTTCGCTTTCGGCAACCTCCGGAGCAAAAAAGACAAACGTCCAGCTTTTGCTGCCACAGCAAAGGTGCCAGCGGGAAAAGTAATGCTGGTTCTCACTGCCTCCTGGAACCCTTTCAAATGCCACAGACAATTTGGCCCTCTCTGCTTTCCTGCGGACTCCATCCTCAAAAGCACCTGTTTTAGCTTTCGGCAGCCTCCGGAGCAAAAAAGACAAACGTCCAGCTTTTGCTGCCACAGCAAAGGTACCAGCGGGGAAAAGTAATGCTGGTTCTCACTGCCTCCTGGTACCTCTTCAAATGCCCCAGACAATTTGGCCCTCTCTGCTTTCCTGCGGACTCCATCCTCAAAAGCACCTGTTTTCGCTTTCGGCAGCCTCCGGAGCAAAAAAGACAAACGTCCAGCTTTTGCTGCCACAGCAAACGTGCCAGCGGGGAAAAGTAATGCTGGTTCTCACTGCCTCCTGGAACCCTTTCAAATGCCACAGACAATTTGGCCCTCTCTGCTTTCTTGCGGACTCTATCCTCAAAAGCGCCTTTTTTCACTTTCGGCGCCGTCCGGTGTTAAAAAGACAAACGTCCAGCTTTTGCTGCCGCAGCAAAGGTGCCAGCGGGGAAAAGTAATGCTGGTTCTCACTGCCTCCTGGAACTCTTTCAAATGCCACAGACAATTTGGCCCTCTCTGCTTTCCTGCGGACTCCATCTTCAAAAGAACCTGTTTTCGCTTTCGACGCCCTCCGGAGCAAAAAAGACAAACGTCCAGCTTTTGCTGCCACAGCAAAGGTGCCAGCAAGGAAATATGATGCTGGTCCTCACTGCCTCCTGGAACCTCTTTAAATGCCACAGACAATTTGGCCCTCTCTGCTTTCCTGCGGACTCCATCCTCAAAAGACCTCTTTTCGCTTTCGGTAGCCTCCGGAGCAAAAAAGACAAACGTCCAGCTTTTGCTGCCACAACAAAGGTGCCAGCGGGGAAAAGTAATGCTGGTTCTCACTGCCTCCTGGAACCCTTTCAAATGCCACAGACAATTTGGCCCTCTCTGCTTTCCTGCGGACTCCATCCTCAAAAGCACCTGTTTTCGCTTTCGGCAGCCTCCATTGCAAAAAAGACAAACGTCCAGCTTTTCTGCCACAGCAAAGGTGCCAGCGGGGAAAAGTAATGCTGGTTCTCACTGCCTCCTGGAACCCTTTCAAATGCCCCAGACAATTTGGCCCTCTCTGCTTTCCTGCGGACTCCATCCTCAAAAGCACCTGTTTTCGCTTTCGGCAGCCTCCGGAGCAAAAAAGACAAACGTCCAGCTTTTGCTGCCACAGCAAACGTGCCAGCGGGGAAAAGTAATGCTGGTTCTCACTGCCTCCTGGAACCTCTTCAAATGCCACAGACAATTTGGCCCTCTCTGCTTTCCTGCGGACTCCATCCTCAAAAGCACCTGTTTTCGCTTTCGGCAACCTCCGCAGCAAAAAAGACAAACGTCCAGCTTTTGCTGCCACAGCAAAGGTGCCAGCGGGGAAAAGTAATGCTGATTCTCACTGCCTCCTGGAACCCTTTCAAATGCATCAGACAATTTGGCCCTCTCTGCTTTCCTGCGGACTCCATCCTCAAAAGCACCTGTTTTCTCTTTCGGCAGCCTCCGGAGCAAAAAAGACAAACGTCCAGCTTTTGCTGCCACAGCAAAGGTGCCAGCGGGGAAAAGTAATGCTGGTTCTCACTGCCTCCTGGAACCCTTTCAAATGCCACAGACAATTTGGCCCTCTCTGCTTTCCTGCGGACTCCATCCTCAAAAGCACCTGTTTTCGCTTTCGGCAACCTCCGGAGCAAAAAAGACAAACGTCCAGCTTTTGCTGCCACAGCAAAGGTGCCAGCGGGAAAAGTAATGCTGGTTCTCACTGCCTCCTGGAACCCTTTCAAATGCCACAGACAATTTGGCCCTCTCTGCTTTCCTGCGGACTCCATCCTCAAAAGCACCTGTTTTAGCTTTCGGCAGCCTCCGGAGCAAAAAAGACAAACGTCCAGCTTTTGCTGCCACAGCAAAGGTGCCAGCGGGGAAAAGTAATGCTGGTTCTCACTGCCTCCTGGAACCCTTTCAAATGCCACAGACAATTTGGCCCTCTCTGCTTTCCTGCGGACTCCATCCTCAAAAGCACCTTTTTTCGCTTTCGGCAGCCTACGGAGCAAAAAAGAAAAACGTCCAGCTTTTGCTGCCACAGCAAAGGTGCCAGCGGGGAAAAGTAATGCTGGTTCTCACTGCCTCCTGGAACCCTTTCAAATGCCACAGACAATTTGGCCCTCTCTGCTTTCCTGCGGACTCCATCCTCAAAAGACCTGTTTTCGCTTTCGGCAACCTCCGGAGCAAAAAAGACAAACGTCCAGCTTTTGCTGCCACAGCAAACGTGCCAGCGGGGAAAAGTAATGCTGGTTCTCACTGCCTCCTGGAACTCTTTCAAATGCCACAGACAATTTGGCCCTCTCTGCTTTCCTGCGGACTCCATCCTCAAAAGCACCTATTTTCGCTTTCGGCAGCCTCCAGAGCAAAAGAGACAAACGTCCAGCTTTTGCTGCCACAGCAAAGGTGCCAGCGGGGAAAAGTAATGCTGGTTCTCACTGCCTCCTGGAACCCTTTCAAATGCCACAGACAATTTGGCCCTCTCTGCTTTCCTGCGGACTCTATCCTCAAAAGCACCTGTTTTCGCTTTCGGCAACCTCCGGAGCAAAAAAGACAAACGTCCAGCTTTTGCTGCCACAGCAAAGGTGCCAGCGGGGAAAAGTAATGCTGGTTCTCACTGCCTCCTGGAACCCTTTCAAATGCCCCAGACAATTTGGCCCTCTCTGCTTTCCTGCGGACTCCATCCTCAAAAGCACCTTTTTTCGCTTTCGGCGCCCTCCGGAGCAAAAAAGACAAACGTCCAGCTTTTGCTGCCACAGCAAAGGTACCAGCGGGGAAAAGTAATGCTGGTTCTCACTGCCTCCTGGAACCTCTTCAAATGCCCCAGACAATTTGGCCCTCTCTGCTTTCCTGCGGACTCCATCCTCAAAACCACTTGTTTTCGCTTTCGGCAGCCTCTGGAGAAAAAAACGACAAACGTCCAGCTTTTGCTGCCACAGCGAAGGTGCCAGCGGGGAATACTAATGCTGGTTCTCACTGCCTCCTGGAACCCTTTACAATTCCACAGACAATTTGGCGATCTCTGCTTTACTGCGGACTCCATCCTCAAAAGCACCTTTTTTCGCTTTCGGCAACCTCCGGAGCAAAAAAGACAAACGTCCAGCTTTTGCTGCCACAGCAAAGGTGCCAAGGGGGAAAAGTGATGCTGGTCGTCATTTCCTCCTGGAACCTCTTCAAATGCCACAGACAATTTGGCCCTCTCTGCTTTACTGCGGACTCCATCCTCAAAAGCACCTTTTTCCGCTTTCGGCAGCCTCCGGAGCAAAAAAGACAAACGTCCAGCTTTTGCTGCCACAGCAAAGGTGCCAGCGGGGAAAAGTGATGCTGGTTCTCACTGCCTCCTGGAACCCTTTCAAATGCCACAGACAATTTGGCCCTCTCTGCTTTTCTGCGGACTCCATCCTCAAAAGCACCTGTTTTCGCTTTCGGCAACCTCCGGAGCAAAAAAGACAAACGTCCAGCTTTTGCTGCCACAGCAAAGGTGCCAGCGGGGAAAAGTAATGCTGGTTCTCACTGCCTCCTGGAACCCTTTCATATGCCCCAGACAATTTGACCCTCTCTGCTTTCCTACAGACTCCATCATCAAAAGCACCTTTTTTCGCTTTCGGCAACCTCAGGAGCAAAAAAGACAAACGTCCAGCTTTTGCTGCCACAGCAAAGGTGCCAGCGGAGAAAAGATATGCTGGTTCTCTCTGCCTCCTGGAACCCTTTCAAATGCCACAGACAATTTGGCCCTCTCTGCTTTCCTGCGGACTCTATCCTCAAAAGCGCCTTTTTTCACTTTCGGCGCCGTCCGGTGGTAAAAAGACAAACGTCTAGCTTTTGCTGCCGCAGCAAAGGTGCCAGCGGGGAAAAGTAATGCTGGTTCTCACTGCCTCTTGGAACTCTTTGAAATGCCACAGACAATTTGGCCCTCTCTGCTTTCCTGCGGACTCCATCTTCAAAAGAACCTGTTTTCGCTTTCGACGCCCTCCGGAGCAAAAAAGACAAACGTCCAGCTTTTGCTGCCACAGCAAAGGTGCCAGCAAGGAAATATGATGCTGGTCCTCACTGCCTCCTGGAACCTCTTTAAATGCCACAGACAATTTGGCCCTCTCTGCTTTCCTGCGGACTCCACCCTCAAAAGCACCTGTTTTCGCTTTCGGCAACCTCCGGAACAAAAAAGACAAACGTCCAGCTTTTGCTGCCACAGCAAAGGTGCCAGCGGGGAAAAGTAATGCTGGTTCTCACTGCCTCCTGGAACCCTTTCAAATGCCCCAGACAATTTGGCCCTCTCTGCTTTCCTGCGGACTCCATCCTCAAAAGCACCTGTTTTCGCTTTCGGCAGCCTCCGGAGCAAAAAAGACAAACGTCCAGCTTTTGCTGCCACAGCAAAGGTGCCAGCGGGGAAAAGTAATGCTGGTTCTCACTGCCTCCTGGAACCCTTTCAAATGCCACAGACAATTTGGCCCTCTCTGCTTTCCTGCGGACTCCATCCTCAAAAGCACCTGTTTTCGGTTTCGGCAGCCTCCGGAGCAAAAAAGACAAACGTCCAGCTTTTGCTGCCACAGCAAAGGTGCCAGCGGGGAAAAGTAATGCTGGTTCTCACTGCCTCCTGGAACCCTTTCAAATGCCACAGACAATTTGGCCCTCTCTGCTTTCCTGCGGACTCCATCCTCAAAAGCACTTGTTTTCGCTTTCGGCAGCCTCCGGAGCAAAAAAGACAAACGTCCAGCTTTTGCTGTCACAGCATACGTGCCAGCGGGGAAAAGTAATGCTGGTTCTCACTGCCTCCTGGAACCTCTTCAAATGCCACAGACAATTTGGCCCTCTCTGCTTTCCTGCGGACTCCATCCTCAAAAGCACCTGTTTTCGCTTTCGGCAGCCTCCGGAGCAAAAAAGACAAACGTCCAGCTTTTGCTGTCACAGCAAAGGTGCCAGCGGGGAAAAGTTATGCTGGTTCTCTCTGCCTCCTGGAACCCTTTCAAATGCCCCAGACAATTTGGCCCTCTCTGCTTTCCTGCGGACTCCATCCTCAAAAGCACCTGTTTTCTCTTTCGGCAGCCTCCGGAGCAAAAAAGACAAACGTCCAGCTTTTGCTGCCACAGCAAACGTGCCAGCGGGGAAAAGTAATGCTGGTTCTCACTGCCTCCTGGAACCTCTTCAAATGCCACAGACAATTTGGCCCTCTCTGCTTTCCTGCGGACTCCATCCTCAAAAGCACCTGTTTTCTCTTTCGGCAGCCTCCGGAGCAAAAAAGACAAACGTCCAGCTTTTGCTGCCACAGCAAACGTGCCAGCGGGGAAAAGTAATGCTGGTTCTCACTGCCTCCTGGAACCCTTTCAAATGCCCCAGACAATTTGGCCCTCTCTGCTTTCCTGCGGACTCCATCCTCAAAAGCACCTGTTTTCGCTTTCGGCAACCTCCGGAGCAAAAAAGACAAACGTCCAGCTTTTGCTGCCACAGCAAAGGTGCCAGCGGGAAAAGTAATGCTGGTTCTCACTGCCTCCTGGAACCCTTTCAAATGCCACAGACAATTTGGCCCTCTCTGCTTTCCTGCGGACTCCATCCTCAAAAGCACCTGTTTTCGCTTTCGGCAGCCTCCGGAGCAAAAAAGACAAACGTCCAGCTTTTGCTGCCACAGCAAAGGTGCCAGCGGGGAAAAGTAATGCTGGTTCTCACTGCCTCCTGGAACCCTTTCAAATGCCCCAGACAATTTGGCCCTCTCTGCTTTCCTGCGGACTCTATCCTCAAAAGCGCCTTTTTTCACTTTCGGCGCCCTCCGGTGGTAAAAAGACAAACGTCCAGCTTTTGCTGCCACAGCAAAGGTGCCAGCGGGGAAAAGTAATGCTGGTTCTCACTGCCTCCTGGAACTCTTTCAAATGCCCCAGACAATTTGGCCCTCTCTGCTTTCCTGCGGACTCCATCCTCAAAAGCACCTGTTTATGCTTTCGGCAACCTCCGGAGCAAAAAAGACAAACGTCCAGCTTTTGCTGCCACAGCAAAGGTGCCAGCGGGGAAAAGTAATGCTGGTTCTCACTGCCTCCTGGAACCCTTTACAATTCCACAGACAATTTTGCCCTCTCTGCTTTCCTGCGGACTCCATCCTCAAAAGCACCTGTTTTCGCTTTCGGCAACCTCCGGAGCAAAAAAGACAAACGTCCAGCTTTTGCTGCCACAGCAAACGTGCCAGTGGGGAAAAGTAATGCTGGTTCTCACTGCCTCCTGGAACCTCTTCAAATGCCCCAGACAATTTGGCCCTCTCTGCTTTCCTGCGGACTCCATCCTCAAAAGCACCTGTTTTCTCTTTCGGCAGCCTCCGGAGCAAAAAAGACAAACGTCCAGCTTTTGCTGCCACAGCAAAGGTGCCAGCGGGGAAAAGTAATGCTGGTTCTCACTACCTCCTTGAACCCTTTCAAATGCCACAGACAATTTGGCCCTCTCTGCTTTCCTGCGGACTCCATCCTCAAAAGCACCTGTTTTCGCTTTCGGCAGCCTCCGGAGCAAAAAAGACAAACGTCCAGCTTTTGCTGCCACAGCAAAGGTGCCAGCGGGGAAAAGTAATGCTGGTTCTCACTGCCTCCTGGAACCCTTTCAAATGCCACAGACAATTTGGCCCTCTCTGATTTCCTGCGGACTCCATCCTCAAAAGCACCTGTTTTCGCTTTCGGCAGCCTCCGGAGCAAAAAAGACAAACGTCCAGCTTTTGCTGCCACAGCAAAGGTGCCAGCGGGGAAAAGTTGTGCTGGTTCTCACTGCCTCCTGGAACCCTTTCAAATGCCCCTGACAATTTGGCCCTCTCTGCTTTCCTGCGGACTCTATCCTCAAAAGCGCCTTTTTTCACTTTCGGCGCCCTCCGGTGGTAAAAAGACAAACGTCCAGCTTTTGCTGCCACAGCAAAGGTGCCAGCGGGGAAAAGTAATGCTGGTTCTCACTGCCTCCTGGAACCCTTTCAAATGCCACAGACAATTTGGCCCTCTCTGCTTTCCTGCGGACTCCATCCTCAAAAGCACCTATTTTCGCTTTCGGCAGCCTCCGGAGCAAAAGAGACAAACGTCCAGCTTTTGCTGCCACAGCAAAGGTGCCAGCGGGGAAAAGTAATGCTGGTTCTCACTGCCTCCTGGAACCCTTTCAAATGCCACAGACAATTTGGCCCTCTCTGCTTTCCTGCGGACTCCATCCTCAAAAGCACCTGTTTTCTCTTTCGGCAGCCTCCGGAGCAAAAAAGACAAACGTCCAGCTTTTGCTGCCACAGCAAAGGTGCCAGCGGGGAAAAGTAATGCTGGTTCTCACTACCTCCTTGAACCCTTTCAAATGCCACAGACAATTTGGCCCTCTCTGCTTTCCTGCGGACTCCATCCTCAAAAGCACCTGTTTTCGCTTTCGGCAGCCTCCGGAGCAAAAAAGACAAACGTCCAGCTTTTGCTGCCACAGCAAAGGTGCCAGCGGGGAAAAGTAATGCTGGTTCTCACTGCCTCCTGGAACCCTTTCAAATGCCCCAGACAATTTGGCCCTCTCTGATTTCCTGCGGACTCCATCCTCAAAAGCACCTGTTTTCGCTTTCGGCAGCCTCCGGAGCAAAAAAGACAAACGTCCAGCTTTTGCTGCCACAGCAAAGGTGCCAGCGGGGAAAAGTTGTGCTGGTTCTCACTGCCTCCTGGAACCCTTTCAAATGCCCCAGACAATTTGGCCCTCTCTGCTTTCCTGCGGACTCCATCCTCAAAAGCACCTTTTTCCGCTTTCGGCAGCCTCCGGAGCAAAAAAGACAAACGTCCAGCTTGTGCTGCCACAGCAAAGGTGCCAGCGGGGAAAAGTGATGCTGGTTCTCACTGCCTCCTGGAACCCTTTCAAATGCCACAGACAATTTGGCCCTCTCTGCTTTTCTGCGGACTCCATCCTCAAAAGCACCCTTTTTCGCTTTCGGCAACCTCCGGAGCAAAAAAGACAAACGTCCAGCTTTTGCTGCCACAGCAAAGGTGCCAGCGGGGAAAAGTAATGCTGGTTCTCACTGCCTCCTGGAACCCTTTCAAATGCCCCAGACAATTTGATCCTCTCTGCTTTCCTGCACACTCCATCATCAAAAGCACCTTTTTTCGCTTTCGGCAACCTCAGGAGCAAAAAAGACAAACGTCCAGCTTTTGCTGCCACAGCAAAGGTGCCAGCGGAGAAAAGATATGCTGGTTCTCTCTGCCTCCTGGAACCCTTTCAAATGCCACAGACAATTTGGCCCTCTCTGCTTTCCTGCGGACTCTATCCTCAAAAGAACCTGTTTTCACTTTCGGCGCCGTCCGGTGGTAAAAAGACAAACGTCCAGCTTTTGCTGCCGCAGCAAAGGTGCCAGCGGGGAAAAGTAATGCTGGTTCTCACTGCCTCCTGGAACTCTTTCAAATGCCACAGACAATTTGGCCCTCTCTGCTTTCCTGCGGACTCCATCTTCAAAAGAACCTGTTTTCGCTTTCGACGCCCTCCGGAGCAAAAAAGACAAACGTCCAGCTTTTGCTGCCACAGCAAAGGTGCCAGCAAGGAAATATGATGCTGGTCCTCACTGCCTCCTGGAACCTCTTTAAATGCCACAGACAATTTGGCCCTCTCTGCTTTCCTGCGGACTCCATCCTCAAAAGACCTGTTTTCGCTTTCGGTAGCCGCCGGAGCAAAAAAGACAAACGTCCAGCTTTTGCTGCCACAGCAAAGGTGCCAGCGGGGAAAAGTAATGTTGGTTCTCACTGCCTCCTGGAACCCTTTCAAATGCCACAGACAATTTGGCCCTCTCTGCTTTCCTGCGGACTCCATCCTCAAAAGCACCTGTTTTCTCTTTCGGCAGCCTCCGGAGCAAAAAAGATAAACGTCCAGCTTTTGCTGCCACAGCAAAGGTGCCAGCGGGGAAAAGTAATGCTGGTTCTCACTGCCTCCTGGAACCCTTTCAAATGCCACAGACAATTTGGCCCTCTCTGCTTTCCTGCGGACTCCATCCTCAAAAGCACCTGTTTTCGCTTTAGGCAACCTCCGGAGCAAAAAAGACAAACGTCCAGCTTTTGCTGCCACAGCAAAGGTGCCAGCGGGAAAAGTAATGCTGGTTGTCACTGCCTCCTGGAACCCTTTCAAATGCCACAGACAATTTGGCCCTCTCTGCTTTCCTGCGGACTCCATCCTCAAAAGCACCTGTTTTAGCTTTCGGCAGCCTCCGGAGCAAAAAAGACAAACGTCCAGCTTTTGCTGCCACAGCAAAGGTGCCAGCGGGGAAAAGTAATGCTGGTTCTCACTGCCTCCTGGAACCCTTTCAAATGCCACAGACAATTTGGCCCTCTCTGCTTTCCTGCGGACTCCATCCTCAAAAGCACCTGTTTTCGCTTTCGGCAGCCTCCGGAGCAAAAAAGACAAACGTCCAGCTTTTGCTGCCACAGCAAAGGTGCCAGCGGGGAAAAGTAATGCTGATTCTCACTGCCTCCTGGAACCCTTTCAAATGCCCCAGACAATTTGGCCCTCTCTGCTTTCCTGCGGACTCTATCCTCAAAAGCGCCTTTTTTCACTTTCGGCGCCCTCCGGTGGTAAAAAGACAAACGTCCAGCTTTTGCTGCCACAGCAAAGGTGCCAGCGGGGAAAAGTAATGCTGGTTCTCACTGCCTCCTGGAACCCTTTCAAATGCCCCAGACAATTTGGCCCTCTCTGCTTTCCTGCGGACTCCATCCTCAAAAGCACCTGTTTTCGCTTTCGGCAACCTCCGGAGCAAAAAAGACAAACGTCCAGCTTTTGCTGCCACAGCAAACGTGCCAGCGGGGAAAAGTAATGCTGGTTCTCACTGCCTCCTGGAACCTCTTCAAATGCCACAGACAATTTGGCCCTCTCTGCTTTCCTGCGGACTCCATCCTCAAAAGCACCTGTTTTCTCTTTCGGCAGCCTCCGGAGCAAAAAAGACAAACGTCCAGCTTTTGCTGCCACAGCAAAGGTGCCAGCGGGAAAAGTAATGCTGGTTCTCACTACCTCCTTGAACCCTTTCAAATGCCACAGACAATTTGGCCCTCTCTGCTTTCCTGCGGACTCCATCCTCAAAAGCACCTGTTTTCGCTTTCGGCAGCCTCCGGAGCAAAAAAGACAAACGTCCAGCTTTTTGCTGCCACAGCAAAGGTGCCAGCGGGGAAAAGTAATGCTGGTTCTCACTGCCTCCTGGAACCCTTTCAAATGCCACAGACAATTTGGCCCTCTCTGATTTCCTGCGGACTCCATCCTCAAAAGCACCTGTTTTCGCTTTCGGCAGCCTCCGGAGCAAAAAAGACAAACGTCCAGCTTTTGCTGCCACAGCAAAGGTGCCAGCGGGGAAAAGTTGTGCTGGTTCTCACTGCCTCCTGGAACCCTTTCAAATGCCCCTGACAATTTGGCCCTCTCTGCTTTCCTGCGGACTCTATCCTCAAAAGCGCCTTTTTTCACTTTCGGCGCCCTCCGGTGGTAAAAAGACAAACGTCCAGCTTTTGCTGCCACAGCAAAGGTGCCAGCGGGGAAAAGTAATGCTGGTTCTCACTGCCTCCTGGAACTCTTTCAAATGCCACAGACAATTTGGCCCTCTCTGCTTTCCTGCGGACTCCATCCTCAAAAGCACCTATTTTCGCTTTTCGGCAGCCTCCGGAGCAAAAGAGACAAACGTCCAGCTTTTGCTGCCACAGCAAAGGTGCCAGCGGGGAAAAGTAATGCTGGTTCTCACTGCCTCCTGGAACCCCTTTACAATTCCACAGACAATTTGGCCCTCTCTGCTTTACTGCGGACTCCATCCTCAAAAGCACCTTTTTTCGCTTTCGGCAACCTCCGGAGCAAAAAAGACAAACGTCCAGCTTTTGCTGCCACAGCAAAGGTGCCAACGGGGAAAAGTGATGCTGGTCGTCATTGCCTCCTGGAACCCTTTCAAATGCCCCAGACAATTTGGCCCTCTCTGCTTTACTGCGGACTCCATCCTCAAAAGCACCTTTTTCCGCTTTCGGCAGCCTCCGGAGCAAAAAAGACAAACGTCCAGCTTGTGCTGCCACAGCAAAGGTGCCCGCGGGGAAAAGTGATGCTGGTTCTCACTGCCTCCTGGAACCCTTTCAAATGCCACAGACAATTTGGCCCTCTCTGCTTTTCTGCGGACTCCATCCTCAAAAGCACCCTTTTTCGCTTTCGGCAACCTCCGGAGCAAAAAAGACAAACGTCCAGCTTTTGCTGCCACAGCAAAGGTGCCAGCGGGGAAAAGTAATGCTGGTTCTCACTGCCTCCTGGAACCCTTTCAAATGCCCCAGACAATTTGACCCTCTCTGCTTTCCTGCACACTCCATCATCAAAAGCACCTTTTTTCGCTTTCGGCAACCTCAGGAGCAAAAAAGACAAACGTCCAGCTTTTGCTGCCACAGCAAAGGTGCCAGCGGAGAAAAGATATGCTGGTTCTCTCTGCCTCCTGGAACCCTTTCAAATGCCACAGACAATTTGGCCCTCTCTGCTTTCCTGCGGACTCTATCCTCAAAAGAACCTGTTTTCACTTTCGGCGCCGTCCGGTGGTAAAAAGACAAACGTCCAGCTTTTGCTGCCACAGCAAAGGTGCCAGCGGGGAAAAGTAATGCTGGTTCTCACTGCCTCCTGGAACTCTTTCAAATGCCACAGACAATTTGGCCCTCTCTGCTTTCCTGCGGACTCCATCTTCAAAAGAACCTGTTTTCGCTTTCGACGCCCTCCGGAGCAAAAAAGACAAACGTCCAGCTTTTGCTGCCACAGCAAAGGTGCCAGCAAGGAAATATGATGCTGGTCCTCACTGCCTCCTGGAACCTCTTTAAATGCCACAGACAATTTGGCCCTCTCTGCTTTCCTGCGGACTCCATCCTCAAAAGACCTGTTTTCGCTTTCGGTAGCCGCCGGAGCAAAAAAGACAAACGTCCAGCTTTTGCTGCCACAGCAAAGGTGCCAGCGGGGAAAAGTAATGTTGGTTCTCACTGCCTCCTGGAACCCTTTCAAATGCCACAGACAATTTGGCCCTCTCTGCTTTCCTGCGGACTCCATCCTCAAAAGCACCTGTTTTCGCTTTCGGCAGCCTCCGGAGCAAAAAAGACAAACGTCCAGCTTTTGCTGCCACAGCAAAGGTGCCAGCGGGGAAAAGTAATGCTGGTTCTCACTGCCTCCTGGAACCCTTTCAAATGCCACAGACAATTTGGCCCTCTCTGATTTCCTGCGGACTCCATCCTCAAAAGCACCTGTTTTCGCTTTCGGCAGCCTCCGGAGCAAAAAAGACAAACGTCCAGCTTTTGCTGCCACAGCAAAGGTGCCAACGGGGAAAAGTAATGCTGGTTCTCACTGCCTCCTGGAACCCTTTCAAATGCCACAGACAATTTGGCCCTCTCTGCTTTCCTGCGGACTCCATCCTCAAAAGCACTTGTTTTCGCTTTCGGCAGCCTCCGGAGCAAAAAAGACAAACGTCCAGCTTTTGCTGCCACAGCAAAGGTGCCAGCGGGGAAAAGTAATGCTGGTTCTCACTGCCTCCTGGAACCTCTTCAAATGCCCCAGACAATTTGGCCCTCTCTGCTTTCCTGCGGACTCCATCCTCAAAAGCACCTGTTTTCTCTTTCGGCAGCCTCCGGAGCAAAAAAGACAAACGTCCAGCTTTTGCTGCCACAGCAAAGGTGCCAGCGGGGAAAAGTAATGCTGGTTCTCACTACCTCCTTGAACCCTTTCAAATGCCACAGACAATTTGGCCCTCTCTGCTTTCCTGCGGACTCCATCCTCAAAAGCACCTGTTTTCGCTTTCGGCAGCCTCCGGAGCAAAAAAGACAAACGTCCAGCTTTTGCTGCCACAGCAAAGGTGCCAGCGGGAAAAGTAATGCTGGTTCTCACTGCCTCCTGGAACCCTTTCAAATGCCACAGACAATTTGGCCCTCTCTGCTTTCCTGCGGACTCCATCCTCAAAAGCACCTGTTTTAGCTTTCGGCAGCCTCCGGAGCAAAAAAGACAAACGTCCAGCTTTTGCTGCCACAGCAAAGGTGCCAGCGGGGAAAAGTAATGCTGGTTCTCACTGCCTCCTGGAACCCTTTCAAATGCCACAGACAATTTGGCCCTCTCTGCTTTCCTGCGGACTCCATCCTCAAAAGCACCTGTTTTCGCTTTCGGCGCCCTCCGGTGGTAAGAAGACAAACGTCCAGCTTTTGCTGCCACAGCAAAGGTGCCAGCGGGGAAAAGTAATGCTGGTTCTCACTGCCTCCTGGAACCCTTTCAAATGCCACAGACAATTTGGCCCTCTCTGCTTTCCTGCGGACTCTATCCTCAAAAGCACCTGTTTTCGCTTTCGGCAACCTCCGGAGCAAAAAAGACAAACGTCCAGCTTTTGCTGCCACAGCAAAGGTGCCAGCGGGGAAAAGTAATGCTGGTTCTCACTGCCTCCTGGAACCCTTTCAAATGCCCCAGACAATTTGGCCCTCTCTGCTTTCCTGCGGACTCCATCCTCAAAAGCACCTTTTTTCGCTTTCGGCGCCCTCCGGAGCAAAAAAGACAAACGTCCAGCTTTTGCTGCCACAGCAAAGGTGCCAGCGGAGAAAAGATATGCTGGTTCTCTCTGCCTCCTGGAACTCTTTCAAATGCCACAGACAATTTGGCCCTCTCTGCTTTCCTGCGGACTCCATCTTCAAAAGAACCTGTTTTCGCTTTCGACGCCCTCCGGAGCAAAAAAGACAAACGTCCAGCTTTTGCTGCCACAGCAAAGGTGCCAGCAAGGAAATATGATGCTGGTCCTCACTGCCTCCTGGAACCTCTTTAAATGCCACAGACAATTTGGCCCTCTCTGCTTTCCTGCGGACTCCATCCTCAAAAGACCTGTTTTCGCTTTCGGTAGCCGCCGGAGCAAAAAAGACAAACGTCCAGCTTTTGCTCCCACAGCAAAGGTGCCAGCGGGGAAAAGTAATGCTGGTTCTCACTGCCTCCTGGAACCCTTTCAAATGCCACAGACAATTTGGCCCTCTCTGCTTTCCTGTGGACTCCATCCTCAAAAGCACCTGTTTTCGCTTTCGGCAGCCTCCGGAGCAAAAAAGACAAACGTCCAGCTTTTGCTGCCACAGCAAAGGTGCCAGCGGGGAAAAGTAATGCTGGTTCTCACTGCCTCCTGGAACCCTTTCAAATGCCCCAGACAATTTGGCCCTCTCTGCTTTCCTGCGGACTCCATCCTCAAAAGCACCTGTTTTCGCTTTCGGCAGCCTCCGGAGCAAAAAAGACAAACGTCCAGCTTTGGCTGCCACAGCAAAGGTGCCAGCGGGGAAAAGTAATGCTGGTTCTCACTGCCTCCTGGAACCCTTTCAAATGCCACAGACAATTTGGCCCTCTCTGCTTTCCTGCGGACTCCATCCTCAAAAGCACCTGTTTTCGGTTTCGGCCACCTCCGGAGCAAAAAAGACAAACGTCCAGCTTTTGCTGCCACAGCAAAGGTGCCAGCGGGGAAAAGTAATGCTGGTTCTCACTGCCTCCTGGAACCCTTTCAAATGCCACAGACAATTTGGCCCTCTCTGCTTTCCTGCGGACTCCATCCTCAAAAGCACTTGTTTTCGCTTTCGGCAGCCTCCGGAGCAAAAAAGACAAACGTCCAGCTTTTGCTGCCACAGCAAACGTGCCAGCGGGGAAAAGTAATGCTGGTTCTCACTGCCTCCTGGAACCTCTTCAAATGCCCCAGACAATTTGGCCCTCTCTGCTTTCCTGCGGACTCCATCCTCAAAAGCACCTGTTTTCTCTTTCGGCAGCCTCCGGAGCAAAAAAGACAAACGTCCAGCTTTTGCTGCCACAGCAAAGGTGCCAGCGGGGAAAAGTAATGCTGGTTCTCACTGCCTCCTGGAACCCTTTCAAATGCCCCAGACAATTTGGCCCTCTCTGCTTTCCTGCGGACTCCATCCTCAAAAGCACCTGTTTTCGCTTTCGGCAACCTCCGGAGCAAAAAAGACAAACGTCCAGCTTTTGCTGCCACAGCAAAGGTGCCAGCGGGAAAAGTAATGCTGGTTCTCACTGCCTCCTGGAACCCTTTCAAATGCCCCAGACAATTTGGCCCTCTCTGCTTTCCTGCGGACTCCATCCTCAAAAGCACCTGTTTTAGCTTTCGGCAGCCTCCGGAGCAAAAAAGACAAACGTCCAGCTTTTGCTGCCACAGCAAAGGTGCCAGCGGGGAAAAGTAATGCTGGTTCTCACTGCCTCCTGGAAGCCTTTCAAATGCCACAGACAATTTGGCCCTCTCTGCTTTCCTGCGGACTCCATCCTCAAAAGCACCTGTTTTCGCTTTCGGCAGCCTCCGGAGCAAAAAAGACAAACGTCCAGCTTTTGCTGCCACAGCAAAGGTGCCAGCGGGGAAAAGTAATGCTGGTTCTCACTGCCTCCTGGAACCCTTTCAAATGCCCCAGACAATTTGGCCCTCTCTGCTTTCCTGCGGACTCTATCCTCAAAAGCGCCTTTTTTCACTTTCGGCGCCCTCCGGTGGTAAAAAGACAATCGTCCAGCTTTTGCTGCCACAGCAAAGGTGCCAGCGGGGAAAAGTAATGCTGGTTCTCACTGCCTCCTGGAACTCTTTCAAATGCCACAGACAATTTGGCCCTCTCTGCTTTCCTGCGGACTCCATCCTCAAAAGCACCTGTTTTCGCTTTCGGCAACCTCCGGAGCAAAAAAGACAAACGTCCAGCTTTTGCTGCCACAGCAAAGGTGCCAGCGGGGAAAAGTAATGCTGGTTCTCACTGCCTCCTGGAACCCTTTACAATTCCACAGACAATTTGGCCCTCTCTGCTTTCCTGCGGACTCCATCCTCAAAAGCACCTGTTTTCGCTTTCGGCAACCTCCGGAGCAAAAAAGACAAACGTCCAGCTTTTGCTGCCACAGCAAACGTGCCAGCGGGGAAAAGTAATGCTGGTTCTCACTGCCTCCTGGAACCTCTTCAAATGCCCCAGACAATTTGGCCCTCTCTGCTTTCCTGCGGACTCCATCCTCAAAAGCACCTGTTTTCTCTTTCGGCAGCCTCCGGAGCAAAAAAGACAAACGTCCAGCTTTTGCTGCCACAGCAAAGGTGCCAGCGGGGAAAAGTAATGCTGGTTCTCACTACCTCCTTGAACCCTTTCAAATGCCACAGACAATTTGGCCCTCTCTGCTTTCCTGCGGACTCCATCCTCAAAAGCACCTGTTTTCGCTTTCGGCAGCCTCCGGAGCAAAAAAGACAAACGTCCAGCTTTTGCTGCCACAGCAAAGGTGCCAGCGGGGAAAAGTAATGCTGGTTCTCACTGCCTCCTGGAACCCTTTCAAATGCCACAGACAATTTGGCCCTCTCTGCTTTCCTGCGGACTCCATCCTCAAAAGCACCTGTTTTCGCTTTCGGCAGCCTCCGGAGCAAAAAAGACAAACGTCCAGCTTTTGCTGCCACAGCAAAGGTGCCAGCGGGGAAAAGTTGTGCTGGTTCTCACTGCCTCCCTGAACCCTTTCAAATGCCCCTGACAATTTGGCCCTCTCTGCTTTCCTGCGGACTCTATCCTCAAAAGCGCCTTTTTTCACTTTCGGCGCCCTCCGGTGGTAAAAAGACAAACGTCCAGCTTTTGCTGCCACAGCAAAGGTGCCAGCGGGGAAAAGTAATGCTGGTTCTCACTGCCTCCTGGAACTCTTTCAAATGCCACAGACAATTTGGCCCTCTCTGCTTTCCTGCGGACTCCATCCTCAAAAGCACCTATTTTCGCTTTCGGCAGCCTCCGGAGCAAAAGAGACAAACGTCCAGCTTTTGCTGCCACAGCAAAGGTGCCAGCGGGGAAAAGTAATGCTGGTTCTCACTGCCTCCTGGAACCCTTTACAATTCCACAGACAATTTGGCCCTCTCTGCTTTCCTGCGGACTCCATCCTCAAAAGCACCTGTTTTCGCTTTCGGCAACCTCCGGAGCAAAAAAGACAAACGTCCAGCTTTTGCTGCCACAGCAAAGGTGCCAACGGGGAAAAGTGATGCTGGTCGTCATTGCCTCCTGGAACCTCTTCAAATGCCCCAGACAATTTGGCCCTCTCTGCTTTACTGCGGACTCCATCCTCAAAAGCACCTTTTTCCGCTTTCGGCAGCCTCCGGAGCAAAAAAGACAAACGTCCAGCTTGTGCTGCCACAGCAAAGGTGCCCGCGGGGAAAAGTGATGCTGGTTCTCACTGCCTCCTGGAACCCTTTCAAATGCCACAGACAATTTGGCCCTCTCTGCTTTTCTGCGGACTCCATCCTCAAAAGCACCCTTTTTCGCTTTCGGCAACCTCCGGAGCAAAAAAGACAAACGTCCAGCTTTTGCTGCCACAGCAAAGGTGCCAGCGGGGAAAAGTAATGCTGGTTCTCACTGCCTCCTGGAACCCTTTCAAATGCCCCAGACAATTTGACCCTCTCTGCTTTCCTGCACACTCCATCATCAAAAGCACCTTTTTTCGCTTTTGGCAACCTCAGGAGCAAAAAAGACAAACGTCCAGCTTTTGCTGCCACAGCAAAGGTGCCAGCGGAGAAAAGATATGCTGGTTCTCTCTGCCTCCTGGAACCCTTTCAAATGCCACAGACAATTTGGCCCTCTCTGCTTTCCTGCGGACTCTATCCTCAAAAGAACCTGTTTTCACTTTCGGCGCCGTCCGGTGGTAAAAAGACAAACGTCCAGCTTTTGCTGCCGCAGCAAAGGTGCCAGCGGGGAAAAGTAATGCTGGTTCTCACTGCCTCCTGGAACTCTTTCAAATGCCACAGACAATTTGGCCCTCTCTGCTTTCCTGCGGACTCCATCTTCAAAAGAACCTGTTTTCGCTTTCGACGCCCTCCGGAGCAAAAAAGAGAAACGTCCAGCTTTTGCTGCCACAGCAAAGGTGCCAGCAAGGAAATATGATGCTGGTCCTCACTGCCTCCTGGAACCTCTTTAAATGCCACAGACAATTTGGCCCTCTCTGCTTTCCTGCGGACTCCATCCTCAAAAGACCTGTTTTCGCTTTCGGTAGCCGCCGGAGCAAAAAAGACAAACGTCCAGCTTTTGCTGCCACAGCAAAGGTGCCAGCGGGGAAAAGTAATGTTGGTTCTCACTGCCTCCTGGAACCCTTTCAAATGCCACAGACAATTTGGCCCTCTCTGCTTTCCTGCGGACTCCATCCTCAAAAGCACCTGTTTTCGCTTTCGGCAGCCTCCGGAGCAAAAAAGACAAACGTCCAGCTTTTGCTGCCACAGCAAAGGTGCCAACGGGGAAAAGTAATGCTGGTTCTCACTGCCTCCTGGAACCCTTTCAAATGCCACAGACAATTTGGCCCTCTCTGCTTTCCTGCGGACTCCATCCTCAAAAGCACCTGTTTTCGCTTTCGGCAGCCTCCGGAGCAAAAAAGACAAACGTCCAGCTTTTGCTGCCACAGCAAAGGTGCCAACGGGGAAAAGTAATGCTGGTTCTCACTGCCTCCTGGAACCCTTTCAAATGCCACAGACAATTTGGCCCTCTCTGCTTTCCTGCGGACTCCATCCTCAAAAGCACTTGTTTTCGCTTTCGGCAGCCTCCGGAGCAAAAAAGACAAACGTCCAGCTTTTGCTGCCACAGCAAACGTGCCAGCGGGGAAAAGTAATGCTGGTTCTCACTGCCTCCTGGAACCTCTTCAAATGCCCCAGACAATTTGGCCCTCTCTGCTTTCCTGCGGACTCCATCCTCAAAAGCACCTGTTTTCTCTTTCGGCAGCCTCCGGAGCAAAAAAGACAAACGTCCAGCTTTTGCTGCCACAGCAAAGGTGCCAGCGGGGAAAAGTAATGCTGGTTCTCACTACCTCCTTGAACCCTTTCAAATGCCACAGACAATTTGGCCCTCTCTGCTTTCCTGCGGACTCCATCCTCAAAAGCACCTGTTTTCGCTTTCGGCAGCCTCCGGAGCAAAAAAGACAAACGTCCAGCTTTTGCTGCCATAGCAAAGGTGCCAGCGGGAAAAGTAATGCTGGTTCTCACTGCCTCCTGGAACCCTTTCAAATGCCACAGACAATTTGGCCCTCTCTGCTTTCCTGCGGACTCCATCCTCAAAAGCACCTGTTTTAGCTTTCGGCAGCCTCCGGAGCAAAAAAGACAAACGTCCAGCTTTTGCTGCCACAGCAAAGGTGCCAGCGGGGAAAAGTAATGCTGGTTCTCACTGCCTCCTGGAACCCTTTCAAATGCCACAGACAATTTGGCCCTCTCTGCTTTCCTGCGGACTCCATCCTCAAAAGCACCTGTTTTCGCTTTCGGCAGCCTCCGGAGCAAAAAAGACAAACGTCCAGCTTTTGCTGCCACAGCAAAGGTGCCAGCGGGGAAAAGTAATGCTGGTTCTCACTGCCTCCTGGAACCCTTTCAAATGCCACAGACAATTTGGCCCTCTCTGCTTTCCTGCGGACTCTATCCTCAAAAGCACCTGTTTTCGCTTTCGGCAACCTCCGGAGCAAAAAAGACAAACGTCCACCTTTTGCTGCCACAGCAAACGTGCCAGCGGGGAAAAGTAATGCTGGTTCTCACTGCCTCCTGGAACCCTTTCAAATGCCCCAGACAATTTGGCCCTCTCTGCTTTCCTGCGGACTCCATCCTCAAAAGCACCTTTTTTCGCTTTCGGCGCCCTCCGGAGCAAAAAAGACAAACGTCCAGCTTTTGCTGCCACAGCAAAGGTACCAGCGGGGAACACTAATGCTGGTTCTCACTGCCTCCTGGAACCCTTTACAATTCCACAGACAATTTGGCCCTCTCTGCTTTACTGCGGACTCCATCCTCAAATCACCTTTTTTCGCTTTCGGCAACCTCCGGAGCAAAAAAGACAAACGTCCAGCTTTTGCTGCCACAGCAAAGGTGCCAACGGGGAAAAGTGATGCTGGTCGTCATTGCCTCCTGGAACCTCTTCAAATGCCCCAGACAATTTGGCCCTCTCTGCTTTACTGCGGACTCCATCCTCAAAAGCACCTTTTTCCGCTTTCGGCAGCCTCCGGAGCAAAAAAGACAAACGTCCAGCTTTTGCTGCCACAGCAAAGGTGCCAGCGGGGAAAAGTAATGCTGGTTCTCACTGCCTCCTGGAACCCTTTCAAATGCCCCAGACAATTTGGCCCTCTCTGCTTTCCTGCGGACTCCATCCTCAAAAGAACCTATTTTCGCTTTCGGCGCCCTCCGGAGCAAAAAAGACAAACGTCCAGCTTTTGCTGCCACAGCAAAGGTACCAGCGGGGAAAAGTAATGCTGGTTCTCACTGCCTCCTGGAACCCTTTCAAATGCCACAGACAATTTGGCCCTCTCTGCTTTCCTGCGGACTCCATTCTCAAAAGCACCTGTTTTCGCTTTCGGCAGCCTCCGGAGCAAAAAAGACAAACGTCCAGCTTTTGCTGCCGCAGCAAACGTGCCAGCGGGGGAAAGTAATGCTGGTTCTCACTGCCTCCTGGAACCTCTTCAAATGCCACAGACAATTTGGCCCTCTCTGCTTTCCTGCGGACTCCATCCTCAAAAGCACCTGTTTTCTCTTTCGGCAGCCTCCGGAGCAAAAAAGACAAACGTCCAGCTTTTGCTGCCACAGCAAAGGTGCCAGCGGGGAAAAGTAATGCTGGTTCTCACTGCCTCCTGGAACCCTTTCAAATGCCACAGACAATTTGGCCCTCTCTGCTTTCCTGCGGACTCCATCCTCAAAAGCACCTGTTTCAGCTTTCGGCAGCCTCCGTAGCAAAAAAGACAAACGTCCAGCTTTTGCTGCCACAACAAAGGTGCCAGCGGGGAAAAGTAATGCTGGTTCTCACTGCCTCCTGGAACCCTTTCAAATGCCCCAGACAATTTGGCCCTCTCTGCTTTCCTGCGGACTCCATCCTCAAAAGCACCTGTTTTCGCTTTCGGCAACCTCCGGAGCAAAAAAGACAAACGTCCAGCTTTTGCTGCCACAGCAAAGGTGCCAGCGGGGAAAGTAATGCTGGTTCTCACTGCCTCCTGGAACCCTTTCAAATGCCACAGACAATTTGGCCCTCTCTGCTTTCCTGCGGACTCCATCCTCAAAAGCACCTGTTTTCGCTTTCGGCAGCCTCCGGAGCAAAAAAGACAAACGTCCAGCTTTTGCTGCCACAGCAAAGGTGCCAGCGGGGAAAAGTAATGCTGGTTCTCACTGCCTCCTAGAACCCTTTCAAATGCCACAGACAATTTGGCCCTCTCTGCTTTCCTGCGGACTCCATCCTCAAAAGCACCTGTTTTCGGTTTCGGCAACCTCCGGAGCAAAAAAGACAAACGTCCAGCTTTTGCTGCCACAGCAAAGGTGCCAGCGGGGAAAAGTAATGCTGGTTCTCACTGCCTCCTGGAACCCTTTCAAATGCCCCAGACAATTTGGCCCTCTCTGCTTTCCTGCGGACTCCATCCTCAAAAGCACCTGTTTTCGCTTTCGGCAGCCTCCGGAGCAAAAAAGACAAACGTCCAGGTTTTGCTGCCATAGCAAAGGTGCCAGCGGGAAAAGTAATGCTGGTTCTCACTGCCTCCTGGAACCCTTTCAAATGCCACAGACAATTTGGCCCTCTCTGCTTTCCTGCGGACTCCATCCTCAAAAGCACCTGTTTTAGCTTTCGGCAGCCTCCGGAGCAAAAAAGACAAACGTCCAGCTTTTGCTGCCACAGCAAAGGTGCCAGCGGGGAAAAGTAATGCTGGTTCTCACTGCCTCCTGGAACCCTTTCAAATGCCACAGACAATTTGGCCCTCTCTGCTTTCCTGTGGACTCCATCCTCAAAAGCACCTGTTTTCGCTTTCGGCAACCTCCGGAGCAAAAAAGACAAACGTCCAGCTTTTGCTGCCACAGCAAAGGTGCCAGCGGGGAAAAGTAATGCTGGTTCTCACTGCCTCCTGGAACCCTTTCAAATGCCCCAGACAATTTGGCCCTCTCTGCTTTCCTGCGGACTCCATCCTCAAAAGCACCTTTTTTCGCTTTCGGCGCCCTCCGGAGCAAAAAAGACAAACGTCCAGCTTTTGCTGCCACAGCAAAGGTACCAGCGGGGAACACTAATGCTGGTTCTCACTGCCTCCTGGAACCCTTTACAATTCCACAGACAATTTGGCCCTCTCTGCTTTACTGCGGACTCCATCCTCAAATCACCTTTTTTCGCTTTCGGCAACCTCCGGAGCAAAAAAGACAAACGTCCAGCTTTTGCTGCCACAGCAAAGGTGCCAACGGGGAAAAGTGATGCTGGTCGTCATTGCCTCCTGGAACCTCTTCAAATGCCCCAGACAATTTGGCCCTCTCTGCTTTACTGCGGACTCCATCCTCAAAAGCACCTTTTTCCGCTTTCGGCAGCCTCCGGAGCAAAAAAGACAAACGTCCAGCTTTTGCTGCCACAGCAAAGGTGCCAGCGGGGAAAAGTAATGCTGGTTCTCACTGCCTCCTGGAACCCTTTCAAATGCCCCAGACAATTTGGCCCTCTCTGCTTTCCTGCGGACTCCATCCTCAAAAGAACCTATTTTCGCTTTCGGCGCCCTCCGGAGCAAAAAAGACAAACGTCCAGCTTTTGCTGCCACAGCAAAGGTACCAGCGGGGAAAAGTAATGCTGGTTCTCACTGCCTCCTGGAACCCTTTCAAATGCCACAGACAATTTGGCCCTCTCTGCTTTCCTGCGGACTCCATTCTCAAAAGCACCTGTTTTCGCTTTCGGCAGCCTCCGGAGCAAAAAAGACAAACGTCCAGCTTTTGCTGCCGCAGCAAACGTGCCAGCGGGGGAAAGTAATGCTGGTTCTCACTGCCTCCTGGAACCTCTTCAAATGCCACAGACAATTTGGCCCTCTCTGCTTTCCTGCGGACTCCATCCTCAAAAGCACCTGTTTTCGCTTTCGGCAGCCTCCGGAGCAAAAAAGACAAACGTCCAGCTTTTGCTGCCACAGCAAAGGTGCCAGCGGGGAAAAGTAATGCTGGTTCTCACTGCCTCCTGGAACCCTTTCAAATGCCATAGACAATTTGGCCCTCTCTGCTTTCCTGCGGACTCCATCCTCAAAAGCACCTGTTTCAGCTTTCGGCAGCCTCCGTAGAAAAAAAGACAAAAGTCCAGCTTTTGCTGCCACAACAAAGGTGCCAGCGGGGAAAAGTAATGCTGGTTCTCACTGCCTCCTGGAACCCTTTCAAATGCCCCAGACAATTTGGCCCTCTCTGCTTTCCTGCGGACTCCATCCTCAAAAGCACCTGTTTTCGCTTTCGGCAACCTCCGGAGCAAAAAAGACAAACGTCCAGCTTTTGCTGCCACAGCAAAGGTGCCAGCGGGGAAAGTAATGCTGGTTCTCACTGCCTCCTGGAACCTCTTCAAATGCCCCAGACAATTTGGCCCTCTCTGCTTTCCTGCGGACTCCATCCTCAAAAGCACCTGTTTTCGCTTTTGGCAACCTCCGGAGCAAAAAAGACAAACGTCCACCTTTTGCTGCCACAGCAAAGGTGCCAGCGGGGAAAAGTAATGCTGGTTCTCACTGCCTCCTGGAACCCTTTCAAATGCCACAGACAATTTGGCCCTCTCTGCTTTCCTGCGGACTCCATCTTCAAAAGCACCTGTTTTAGCTTTCGGCAGCCTCCGGAGCAAAAAAGACAAACGTCCAGCTTTTGCTGCCACAGCAAAGGTGCCAGCGGGGAAAAGTAATGCTGGTTCTCACTGCCTCCTGGAACCCTTTCAAATGCCACAGACAATTTGGCCCTCTCTGCTTTCCTGCGGACTCTATCCTCAAAAGCACCTGTTTTCGCTTTCGGCAGCCTCCGGAGCAAAAAAGACAAACGTCCAGCTTTTGCTGCCACAGCAAAGGTGCCAGCGGGGAAAAGTAATGCTGGTTCTCACTGCCTCCTGGAACCCTTTCAAATGCCACAGACAATTTGGCCCTCTCTGCTTTCCTGCGGACTCCATCCTCAAAAGCACCTGTTTTCGCTTTCGGCAGCCTCCGGAGCAAAAAAGACAAACGTCCAGCTTTTGCTGCCACAGCAAAGGTGCCAGCGGGGAAAAGTAATGCTGGTTCTCACTGCCTCCTGGAACCCTTTCAAATGCCACAGACAATTTGGCCCTCTCTGCTTTCCTGCGGACTCTATCCTCAAAAGCACCTGTTTTCGCTTTCGGCAACCTCCGGAGCAAAAAAGACAAACGTCCAGCTTTTGCTGCCACAGCAAAGGTGCCAGCGGGGAAAAGTAATGCTGGTTCTCACTGCCTCCTGGAACCCTTTCAAATGCCACAGACAATTTGGCCCTCTCTGCTTTCCTGCGGACTCAATCCTCAAAAGCACCTTTTTTCGCTTTCGGCGCCCTCCGGAGCAAAAAAGACAAACGTCCAGCTTTTGCTGCCACAGCAAAGGTGCCAGCGGGGAAAAGTAATGCTGGTTCTCACTGCCTCCTGGAACCCTTTACAATTCCACAGACAATTTGGCCCTCTCTGCTTTACTGCGGACTCCATCCTCAAATCACCTTTTTTCGCTTTCGGCAACCTCCGGAGCAAAAAAGACAAACGTCCAGCTTTTGCTGCCACAGCAAAGGTGCCAACGGGGAAAAGTGATGCTGGTCGTCATTGCCTCCTGGAACCTCTTCAAATGCCCCAGACAATTTGGCCCTCTCTGCTTTACTGCGGACTCCATCCTCAAAAGCACCTTTTTCCGCTTTCGGCAGCCTCCGGAGCAAAAAAGACAAACGTCCAGCTTTTGCTGCCACAGCAAAGGTGCCAGCGGGGAAAAGTAATGCTGGTTCTCACTGCCTCCTGGAACCCTTTCAAATGCCCCAGACAATTTGGCCCTCTCTGCTTTCCTGCGGACTCCATCCTCAAAAGAACCTATTTTCGCTTTCGGCGCCCTCCGGAGCAAAAAAGACAAACGTCCAGCTTTTGCTGCCACAGCAAAGGTACCAGCGGGGAACAGTAATGCTGGTTCTCACTGCCTCCTGGAACCCTTTACAATTCCACAGACAATTTGGCCCTCTCTGCTTTACTGCGGACTCCATCCTCAAATCACCTTTTTTCGCTTTCGGCAACCTCCGGAGCAAAAAAGACAAACGTCCAGCTTTTGCTGCCACAGCAAAGGTGCCAGCGGGGAAAGTAATGCTGGTTCTCACTGCCTCCTGGAACCCTTTTCAAATGCCACAGACAATTTGGCCCTCTCTGCTTTCCTGCGGACTCCATCATCAAAAGCACCTGTTTTCGCTTTCGGCAGCCTCCGGAGCAAAAAAGACAAACGTCCAGCTTTTGCTGCCACAGCAAAGGTGCCAGCGGGGAAAAGTAATGCTGGTTCTCACTGCCTCCTGGAACCTCTTCAAATGCCCCAGACAATTTGGCCCTCTCTGCTTTCCTGCGGACTCCATCCTCAAAAGCACCTGTTTTCGCTTTTGGCAACCTCCGGAGCAAAAAAGACAAACGTCCACCTTTTGCTGCCACAGCAAAGGTGCCAGCGGGGAAAAGTAATGCTGGTTCTCACTGCCTCCTGGAACCCTTTCAAATGCCACAGACAATTTGGCCCTCTCTGCTTTCCTGCGGACTCCATCCTCAAAAGCACCTGTTTTCGCTTTCGGCAGCCTCCGGAGCAAAAAAGACAAACGTCCAGCTTTTGCTGCCACAGCAAAGGTGCCAGCGGGGAAAAGTAATGCTGGTTCTCACTGCCTCCTGGAACCCTTTCAAATGCCACAGACAATTTGGCCCTCTCTGCTTTCCTGCGGACTCTATCCTCAAAAGCACCTGTTTTCGCTTTCGGCAGCCTCCGGAGCAAAAAAGACAAACGTCCAGCTTTTGCTGCCACAGCAAAGGTGCCAGCGGGGAAAAGTAATGCTGGTTCTCACTGCCTCCTGGAACCCTTTCAAATGCCACAGACAATTTGGCCCTCTCTGCTTTCCTGCGGACTCCATCCTCAAAAGCACCTGTTTTCGCTTTCGGCAGCCTCCGGAGCAAAAAAGACAAACGTCCAGCTTTTGCTGCCACAGCAAAGGTGCCAGCGGGGAAAAGTAATGCTGGTTCTCACTGCCTCCTGGAACCCTTTCAAATGCCACAGACAATTTGGCCCTCTCTGCTTTCCTGCGGACTCTATCCTCAAAAGCACCTGTTTTCGCTTTCGGCAACCTCCGGAGCAAAAAAGACAAACGTCCAGCTTTTGCTGCCACAGCAAAGGTGCCAGCGGGGAAAAGTAATGCTGGTTCTCACTGCCTCCTGGAACCCTTTCAAATGCCCCAGACAATTTGGCCCTCTCTGCTTTCCTGCGGACTCAATCCTCAAAAGCACCTTTTTTCGCTTTCGGCGCCCTCCGGAGCAAAAAAGACAAACGTCCAGCTTTTGCTGCCACAGCAAAGGTACCAGCGGGGAACACTAATGCTGGTTCTCACTGCCTCCTGGAACCCTTTACAATTCCACAGACAATTTGGCCCTCTCTGCTTTACTGCGGACTCCATCCTCAAATCACCTTTTTTCGCTTTCGGCAACCTCCGGAGCAAAAAAGACAAACGTCCAGCTTTTGCTGCCACAGCAAAGGTGCCAACGGGGAAAAGTGATGCTGGTCGTCATTGCCTCCTGGAACCTCTTCAAATGCCCCAGACAATTTGGCCCTCTCTGCTTTCCTGCGGACTCCATCCTCAAAAGCACCTTTTTCCGCTTTCGGCAGCCTCCGGAGCAAAAAAGACAAACGTCCAGCTTTTGCTGCCACAGCAAAGGTGCCAGCGGGGAAAAGTAATGCTGGTTCTCACTGCCTCCTGGAACCCTTTCAAATGCCCCAGACAATTTGGCCCTCTCTGCTTTCCTGCGGACTCCATCCTCAAAAGAACCTATTTTCGCTTTCGGCGCCCTCCGGAGCAAAAAAGACAAACGTCCAGCTTTTGCTGCCACAGCAAAGGTACCAGCGGGGAACACTAATGCTGGTTCTCACTGCCTCCTGGAACCCTTTACAATTCCACAGACAATTTGGCCCTCTCTGCTTTACTGCGGACTCCATCCTCAAATCACCTTTTTTCGCTTTCGGCAACCTCCGGAGCAAAAAAGACAAACGTCCAGCTTTTGCTGCCACAGCAAAGGTGCCAACGGGGAAAAGTGATGCTGGTCCTCACTGCCTCCTGGAACCTCTTTAAATGCCACAGACAATTTGGCCCTCTCTGCTTTCCTGCGGACTCCATCCTCAAAAGACCTGTTTTCGCTTTCGGTAGCCGCCGGAGCAAAAAAGACAAACGTCCAGCTTTTGCTGCCACAGCAAAGGTGCCAGCGGGGAAAAGTAATGCTGGTTCTCACTGCCTCCTGGAACCCTTTCAAATGCCACAGACAATTTGGCCCTCTCTGCTTTCCTGCGGACTCCATCCTCAAAAGCACCTGTTTTCGCTTTCGGCAGCCTCCGGAGCAAAAAAGACAAACGTCCAGCTTTTGCTGCCACAGCAAAGGTGTCAGCGGGGAAAAGTAATGCTGGTTCTCACTGCCTCCTGGAACCCTTTCAAATGCCCCAGACAATTTGGCCCTCTCTGCTTTCCTGCGGACTCCATCCTCAAAAGCACCTGTTTTCGCTTTCGGCAGCCTCCGGAGCAAAAAAGACAAACGTCCAGCTTTTGCTGCCACAGCAAAGGTGCCAGCGGGGAAAAGTAATGCTGGTTCTCACTGCCTCCTGGAACCCTTTCAAATGCCACAGACAATTTGGCCCTCTCTGCTTTCCTGCGGACTCCATCCTCAAAAGCACCTGTTTTCGGTTTCGGCAGCCTCCGGAGCAAAAAAGACAAACGTCCAGCTTTTGCTGCCACAGCAAAGGTGCCAACGGGGAAAAGTAATGCTGGTTCTCACTGCCTCCTGGAACCCTTTCAAATGCCACAGACAATTTGGCCCTCTCTGCTTTCCTGCGGACTCCATCCTCAAAAGCACTTGTTTTCGCTTTCGGCAGCCTCCGGAGCAAAAAAGACAAACGTCCAGCATTTGCTGCCAAAGCAAATGTGCCAGCGGGGAAAAGTAATGCTGGTTCTCACTGCCTCCTGGAACCTCTTCAAATGCCCCAGACAATTTGGCCCTCTCTGCTTTCCTGCGGACTCCATCCTCAAAAGCACCTGTTTTCTCTTTCGGCAGCCTCCGGAGCAAAAAAGACAAACGTCCAGCTTTTGCTGCCACAGCAAAGGTGCCAACGGGGAAAAGTGATGCTGGTCGTCATTGCCTCCTGGAACCTCTTCAAATGCCCCAGACAATTTGGCCCTCTCTGCTTTACTGCGGACTCCATCCTCAAAAGCACCTTTTTCCGCTTTCGGCAGCCTCCGGAGCAAAAAAGACAAACGTCCAGCTTTTGCTGCCACAGCAAAGGTGCCAGCGGGGAAAAGTAATGCTGGTTCTCACTGCCTCCTGGAACCCTTTCAAATGCCCCAGACAATTTGGCCCTCTCTGCTTTCCTGCGGACTCCATCCTCAAAAGAACCTATTTTCGCTTTCGGCGCCCTCCAGAGCAAAAAAGACAAACGTCCAGCTTTTGCTGCCACAGCAAAGGTACCGGCGGGGAACACTAATGCTGGTTCTCACTGCCTCCTGGAACCCTTTACAATTCCACAGACAATTTGGCCCTCTCTGCTTTACTGCGGACTCCATCCTCAAATCACCTTTTTTCGCTTTCGGCAACCTCCGGAGCAAAAAAGACAAACGTCCAGCTTTTGCTGCCACAGCAAAGGTGCCAACGGGGAAAAGTGATGCTGGTCCTCACTGCCTCCTGGAACCTCTTTAAATGCCACAGACAATTTGGCCCTCTCTGCTTTCCTGCGGACTCCATCCTCAAAAGACCTGTTTTCGCTTTCGGTAGACGCCGGAGCAAAAAAGACAAACGTCCAGCTTTTACTGCCACAGCAAAGGTGCCAGCGGGGAAAAGTAATGCTGGTTCTCACTGCCTCCTGGAACCCTTTCAAATGCCACAGACAATTTGGCCCTCTCTGCTTTCCTGCGGACTCCATCCTCAAAAGCACCTGTTTTCGCTTTCGGCAGCCTCCGGAGCAAAAAAGACAAACGTCCAGCTTTTGCTGCCACAGCAAAGGTGTCAGCGGGGAAAAGTAATGCTGGTTCTCACTGCCTCCTGGAACCCTTTCAAATGCCCCAGACAATTTGGCCCTCTCTGCTTTCCTGCGGACTCCATCCTCAAAAGCACCTGTTTTCGCTTTCGGCAGCCTCCGGAGCAAAAAAGACAAACGTCCAGCTTTTGCTGCCACAGCAAAGGTGCCAGCGGGGAAAAGTAATGCTGGTTCTCACTGCCTCCTGGAACCCTTTCAAATGCCACAGACAATTTGGCCCTCTCTGCTTTCCTGCGGACTCCATCCTCAAAAGCACCTGTTTTCGGTTTCGGCAGCCTCCGGAGCAAAAAAGACAAACGTCCAGCTTTTGCTGCCACAGCAAAGGTGCCAACGGGGAAAAGTAATGCTGGTTCTCACTGCCTCCTGGAACCCTTTCAAATGCCACAGACAATTTGGCCCTCTCTCCTTTCCTGCGGACTCCATCCTCAAAAGCACTTGTTTTCGCTTTCGGCAGCCTCCGGAGCAAAAAAGACAAACGTCCAGCATTTGCTGCCAAAGCAAATGTGCCAGCGGGGAAAAGTAATGCTGGTTCTCACTGCCTCCTGGAACCTCTTCAAATGCCCCAGACAATTTGGCCCTCTCTGCTTTCCTGCGGACTCCATCCTCAAAAGCACCTGTTTTCTCTTTCGGCAGCCTCCGGAGCAAAAAAGACAAACGTCCAGCTTTTGCTGCCACAGCAAAGGTGCCAGCGGGGAAAAGTAATGCTGGTTCTCACTACCTCCTGGAACCCTTTCAAATGCCACAGACAATTTGGCCCTCTCCAGTCTTTCTGCGGACTCCATCCTCAAAAGCACCTGTTTTCGCTTTCGGCAACCTCCGGAGCAAAAAAGACAAACGTCCAGCTTTTGCTGCCACAGCAAAGGTGCCGGCGGGAAAAGTAATGCTGGTTCTCACTGCCTCCTGGAACCCTTTCAAATGCCACAGACAATTTGGCCCTCTCTGCTTTCCTGCGGACTCCATCCTCAAAAGCACCTGTTTTCGCTTTCAGCAGCCTCCGGAGCAAAAAAGACAAACGTCCAGCTTTTGCTGCCACAGCAAACGTGCCAGCGGGGAAAAGTAATGCTGGTTCTCACTGCCTCCTGGAACCCTTTCAAATGCCCCAGACAATTTGGCCCTCTCTGCTTTCCTGCGGACTCCATCCTCAAAAGCACCTTTTTTCGCTTTCGGCGCCCTCCGGAGCAAAAAAGACAAACGTCCAGCTTTTGCTGCCACAGCAAAGGTACCAGCGGGGAACACTAATGCTGGTTCTCACTGCCTCGTGGAACCCTTTACAATTCCACAGACAATTTGGCCCTCTCTGCTTTACTGCGGACTCCATCCTCAAATCACCTTTTTTCGCTTTCGGCAACCTCCGGAGCAAAAAAGACAAACGTCCAGCTTTTGCTGCCACAGCAAAGGTGCCAACGGGGAAAAGTAATGCTGGTCGTCATTGCCTCCTGCAACCTCTTCAAATGCCCCAGACAATTTGGCCCTCTCTGCTTTACTGCGGACTCCATCCTCAAAAGCACCTTTTTCCGCTTTCGGCAGCCTCCGGAGCAAAAAAGACAAACGTCCAGCTTTTGTTGCCACAGCAAAGGTGCCAGCGGGGAAAAGTAATGCTGGTTCTCACTGCCTCCTGGAACCCTTTCAAATGCCCCAGACAATTTGGCCCTCTCTGCTTTCCTGCGGACTCCATCCTCAAAAGAACCTATTTTCGCTTTCGGCGTCTCCGGAGCAAAAAAGACAAACGTCCAGCTTTTGCTGCCACAGCAAAGGTACCAGCGGGGAAAAGTAATGCTGGTTCTCACTGCCTCCTGGAACCCTTTCAAATGCCACAGACAATTTGGCCCTCTCTGCTTTCCTGCGGACTCCATTCTCAAAAGCACCTGTTTTCGCTTTCGGCAGCCTCCGGAGCAAAAAAGACAAACGTCCAGCTTTTGCTGCCGCAGCAAACGTGCCAGCGGGGGAAAGTAATGCTGGTTCTCACTGCCTCCTGGAACCTCTTCAAATGCCACAGACAATTTGGCCCTCTCTGCTTTCCTGCGGACTCCATCCTCAAAAGCACCTGTTTTCGCTTTCGGCAGCCTCCGGAGCAAAAAAGACAAACGTCCAGCTTTTGCTGCCACAGCAAAGGTGCCAGCGGGGAAAAGTAATGCTGGTTCTCACTGCCTCCTGGAACCCTTTCAAATGCCACAGACAATTTGGCCCTCTCTGCTTTCCTGCGGACTCCATCCTCAAAAGCACCTGTTTCAGCTTTCGGCAGCCTCCGGAGCAAAAAAGACAAACGTCCAGCTTTTGCTGCCACAACAAAGGTGCCAGCGGGGAAAAGTAATGCTGGTTCTCACTGCCTCCTGGAACCCTTTCAAATGCCCCAGACAATTTGGCCCTCTCTGCTTTCCTGCGGACTCCATCCTCAAAAGCACCTGTTTTCGCTTTCGGCAACCTCCGGAGCAAAAAAGACAAACGTCCAGCTTTTGCTGCCACAGCAAAGGTGCCAGCGGGGAAAGTAATGCTGGTTCTCACTGCCTCCTGGAACCCTTTCAAATGCCACAGACAATTTGGCCCTCTCTGCTTTCCTGCGGACTCCATCCTCAAAAGCACCTGTTTTAGCTTTCGGCAGCCTCCGGAGCAAAAAAGACAAACGTCCAGCTTTTGCTGCCACAGCAAAGGTGCCAGCGGGGAAAAGTAATGCTGGTTCTCACTACCTCCTTGAACCCTTTCAAATGCCACAGACAATTTGGCCCTCTCCAGTCTTTCTGCGGACTCCATCCTCAAAAGCACCTGTTTTCGCTTTCGGCAACCTCCGGAGCAAAAAAGACAAACGTCCAGCTTTTGCTGCCACAGCAAAGGTGCCGGCGGGAAAAGTAATGCTGGTTCTCACTGCCTCCTGGAACCCTTTCAAATGCCACAGACAATTTGGCCCTCTCTGCTTTCCTGCGGACTCCATCCTCAAAAGCACCTGTTTTCGCTTTCAGCAGCCTCCGGAGCAAAAAAGACAAACGTCCAGCTTTTGCTGCCACAGCAAAGGTGCCAGCGGGGAAAAGTAATGCTGGTTCTCACTGCCTCCTGGAACCCTTTCAAATGCCCCAGACAATTTGGCCCTCTCTGCTTTCCTGCGGACTCCATCCTCAAAAGCACCTTTTTTCGCTTTCGGCGCCCTCCGGAGCAAAAAAGACAAACGTCCAGCTTTTGCTGCCACAGCAAAGGTACCAGCGGGGAACACTAATGCTGGTTCTCACTGCCTCGTGGAACCCTTTACAATTCCACAGACAATTTGGCCCTCTCTGCTTTACTGCGGACTCCATCCTCAAATCACCTTTTTTCGCTTTCGGCAACCTCCGGAGCAAAAAAGACAAACGTCCAGCTTTTGCTGCCACAGCAAAGGTGCCAACGGGGAAAAGTAATGCTGGTCGTCATTGCCTCCTGCAACCTCTTCAAATGCCCCAGACAATTTGGCCCTCTCTGCTTTACTGCGGACTCCATCCTCAAAAGCACCTTTTTCCGCTTTCGGCAGCCTCCGGAGCAAAAAAGACAAACGTCCAGCTTTTGTTGCCACAGCAAAGGTGCCAGCGGGGAAAAGTAATGCTGGTTCTCACTGCCTCCTGGAACCCTTTCAAATGCCCCAGACAATTTGGCCCTCTCTGCTTTCCTGCGGACTCCATCCTCAAAAGAACCTATTTTCGCTTTCGGCGTCTCCGGAGCAAAAAAGACAAACGTCCAGCTTTTGCTGCCACAGCAAAGGTACCAGCGGGGAAAAGTAATGCTGGTTCTCACTGCCTCCTGGAACCCTTTCAAATGCCACAGACAATTTGGCCCTCTCTGCTTTCCTGCGGACTCCATTCTCAAAAGCACCTGTTTTCGCTTTCGGCAGCCTCCGGAGCAAAAAAGACAAACGTCCAGCTTTTGCTGCCGCAGCAAACGTGCCAGCGGGGGAAAGTAATGCTGGTTCTCACTGCCTCCTGGAACCTCTTCAAATGCCACAGACAATTTGGCCCTCTCTGCTTTCCTGCGGACTCCATCCTCAAAAGCACCTGTTTTCGCTTTCGGCAGCCTCCGGAGCAAAAAAGACAAACG